>NW_020209780.1:0-1013 GCF_003025095.1 Trichoderma harzianum CBS 226.95 | reverse complement strand
TTACTGGTGTCATTTTTATAGATCCTCCATAGCAAGTAGCTAATCATGAGAATATTTTAATTCCTGTAGGTACAGCAATAATTAATGTAGCAGCTGTGAAATAAGCTCTTGTATCTACATCTAATCCTACTGTGTACATATGATGACTTCACACTATAAATCCTAATATTCCAATAGACATCATAGCGTAAACCATTCCGATGTAACCGAATATAGGTTTATTTGCACTAGATGATATTGTTGTACTAATTATACCGAAACCAGGTATAATTAAAATGTAAACTTCAGGATGACCGAAGAATCAGAATAAGTGTTGGAATAATATAGGGTCACCTCCACCAGCTACTTCAAAGAATGAAGTGTTAAAGTTTCTATCTGTTAAAACCATAGTTATACCACCAGCTAAAACAGGTAATGATAATAATAATAACACTGCTGTTATTACTACGGCTCATCCGAATAAAGCTAGTTTATGTAATTTTATTCCAGGTGTTCTCATATTAGCTACAGTAGTTATAAAGTTTATTGATCCTAATAAACTACTTACCCCTGATAGATGTAAAGCAAAAATTGCAAGATCTACACTAGGTCCACTGTGACTTTGTAATCCGGCTAAAGGAGGGTAAAGTGTTCATCCTGTACCAACTCCACCTTCTATAACTGCAGAGAATACTAATAATAATAAACTAGGTGGTAATAATCAGAAACTAATATTATTTAATCTAGGGAATGCCATATCAGGTCCTCCTATCATTAAAGGCATTAAGAAATTTCCAAATCCTCCGATTAATGCTGGCATAACCATGAAGAATATCATTAATATAGCGTGAGCTGTTATGATACTGTTATATAATTGGTTATTTGCAATAAATTGAACACCAGGTCCACTAAGTTCTAATCTTATTAATACTGAAAAGGCTGTTCCTAATAATCCTGAAAATAGGGCAAATATTAAGTAAAGAGTTCCTATATCTTTAGCATTAGTAGAATTAAATCATCTTTCAATGTTCATA
>NW_020209779.1:0-1030 GCF_003025095.1 Trichoderma harzianum CBS 226.95 | reverse complement strand
TTTAATAAAAGATTAATAAAATTTATTAAAATATAAAAAATATATTTAAATATTAATTATATTAAAAAAAAATTAAAAAGTAAAATTATATTATTAAAAAAATTAAAAGCCTTTATATTAATTATAAAAATAAAAATAATTAAATTTAAGAAATATAAATTACTAATATTATTATAATATAATAAATAATATAAAAAAATAAAATATATTTATATTAATAAAATTATAATATAATTTAAAAATAAATTAATAAACCTTAATAAAGTATTAAGTAAAATATATAAAAAAAAGTTATATAATATTTTTATTAAATACTTTACTAATATAAAAAATATAAAAAAACTATATTAAGTAATATTAAATACTAAATTATTATTATATTTATAATAAAATTATTTTATTAAGTTAATAAATAAAAAATAACTTAACATTTATAAAATTTATAATTTTAATAAAAAGAAACTTAAAATATTAAAGAAATAATTAAATAAATAATTTAAAAAATATATATTTAAGTATTTACTTTATTTATAAAATACTTTATAATATTTATATTAAAAGAAATTATAATTAATTATTAATTATTAATAACTTAATAAAATTATTATTAAGAATTAAACTTTATTATTTTTTAATTTTTAAAATTAAAAATAAACTAATAATTATATAATAATTTATAGTCCTTAATTTTAAAAAAGCTTATAATTTTATTTAAATTAAAATTTTTTTTTTAAAATATATTATAAATTATTTAAATATTTAATTATATTCTTTAGATTCACTAATATATTAATTATATTTTAAAATATAATTAATAAAATCCTTAAGAAGTATATTAATAATTTTATTATTATATATTTTAATAATTTATTAATTTACTTTAATATTTTTAAAAAATATTAATAGTATATATACTAAGTTTTAAAAATACTATAAAATATAAACTTATTAATAAAATTAAAAAAATATTAATTTTATAAATGAAAAATTAACTTTTTAAAATATATTATTTTATTAAAATAAATTAAAA
>NW_020209778.1:0-1033 GCF_003025095.1 Trichoderma harzianum CBS 226.95 | reverse complement strand
TTAAGTAAATAATAAAGAATTTTTATATTTTATAAATATTATATATAATATTTTTAAGTCCCTTAGGCTAATTATAATTATATAATCCTTATATTTTTTATAAACTAGGAATTAATAAAAAAATATTAATATATTTAAAATTATAATATACTATTTTCCTTTTAATAAAATAATAATCTCCTTTTATAATAAAATAAAATATATATTAAAAATAATTAATTTATTAAATAATCTTAAGTTAATTATTATATAACCCTTTTATTTTTTATTTACTATTCTTTATATTATAAAAATAAAGTATTTAAAAAGTATTAATTACTTTATTTAAGTTACTTAGCTTTATATATATAATTTATTTATTACCTTATTTAAAAACTTATAATCTTTTACTTTTAATAAATATAATTTTATTAATATTTTTTAATTTTATTAATTATTAATAAAGTTAATTTTTATTTTCTTTTCCTTTAGTAATAAAATAATTCCTTAATTTTTTTAAATATTATATTTTTTTATAATTTTATAAATAATTTTAGCTTTATTATTATCTTATATATAAATATATATACTATTAGCTAATATTTACTTTTTAATATTTATTAACTTTTTTATTATTTCCTATTTTTTATTAATAAAAATTTCTTTAAATTTACTTTATTTTAAATTAATTTTAATTTCTTTTTTATTATTAATAAAATTAACTATATAATTTTTTTATTTATTTTAGTTAATAGTAAATTTTTTTAATATTAAAGTATTATTTTTATTTATAAATATATTATTAAGTAATAATTATTAATATTATAGTTTATTAATTTACTAATTTTTTACTTTTAGGTTAGTTTTATTAATACCTTTATTAAGTTTATTACTATTACCTAATTTATATTTATATTAATACTTAGTATATTTAGTATATAAATATAATTTATAATCTCTTATACTTCTACTATAAATAAATATATTTAAATTACCTTATATAAGTTATATTTCTTAAGTTTTATATATTAAACTTATACCTACGTAAATTATC
>NW_020209777.1:0-1043 GCF_003025095.1 Trichoderma harzianum CBS 226.95 | reverse complement strand
ACTAAAGATAAATTTATATAATAAGGTTTATATCATAAATCAGTAGAACTAATATCGCTTATACTAGTTATAATATATAAACCATCTAAACTAGTACTTCCTGAATTAGCATATATTAAACCTGTTCCTAATAGAATAAAACATGAACTTAATCCTCCTAATAAGAAATACATTAATCCTCCTGTAGTAGATAATTCTGAATTTCTGTATATAGTACTTAATATATATAAACCATAACTTTGAAGTTCAATAGCTAGGAAAATAGAAACTAAATCATTAGTTGACATTAAGAATATAGCACCAGTAATTATAAATAATAATATTAAAGGATATTCTATTATTTTAAATTGTTCTCCCATTTTATTTATAATTTTAGTATTATAATATACAAATTTATTTAATACTAAATCTTTTAAAGATGAATATTCTGATACTCACACTTTTCTAGGATAAAAACTAGTTAATGTTAATATTAGTATACTAACTATAAATAAAAAAATATGGAATATTTGTGTGATATTTGTAATTAACAATAAACCTCCATGTAGACCTATACCTTTAGTTACTACAGTTAAAGAAGAAATATCATTTAAAATACAATAAACTAATATTAATATTGCAATTCTATTATATAGAATTGATATATCACGTCTTACATTGACGGCGTTAGAAAGTAAAAGAGATAAAATAGATATTATTATCATTGGATAAATTATATAATGAGGTAAACAAAGGACTTGATCTGAGGATGCTCGTATCTTCGTTTATTATAAATTGTAATATTTATACAGCCTGAGGAGAGAATCGAACTCTCATCTTTAATGTATGAAATTAAGGTTTTAACCATTAAACTACTTAGGCTTTTAAAACGTAGCACACATTTTTTATGCTACGCACAAAGTGGATAAAACTATCCATTTTATTGTTATTGTAAAAAGGAACTGATTTCCTTTTATGGGAGGATACCCTGACTCGAACAGGGAACTTACTGTGCCACATACAGTCGCTCTACCGATTGAACTATATCTTCCTTTTTATAATCT
>NW_020209776.1:0-1088 GCF_003025095.1 Trichoderma harzianum CBS 226.95 | reverse complement strand
ATAATATTATAATATTTTTATTATTTTTAAAAAAGTATATTTTTTATTTATATTAATTATTTTTATTATTTTATAAAAAAAAATTATATTTATTACTAAAAAAGTTTTTTCTAAGGTATAGTTTTATTATCCTTTTAAAATACTAAGTAAATAATAAAGGGTTATTATTAATAAATACTTAAGTTAAAGCCCTTTATTAATAATTATACCTTTAATTACTTAAATAATTAAAAAAGTATTATATAATTATTAATTAAATTAGGAATTATATTTTTTTATATATTTAAAAAGTTACTTTTTTATTAATAAAGAAAACTATACTTTTAGCTAAAGGTATATAAAATAATTATACTTTATTTATAATAAAATAAAAAAATTTTATTATATAAACTAAAGTAAAAAATAGCTTAAATAAATAAGTAATATTTAAACTTTTTTAAAGTAATTTATTATACTACTTAATACTAAAGCTAGTTTATTATAATAGTATAAGATAACTTTTTATAAAAATTAATATATTAAAAAAGCATAATTTTAAAATAATTTTATTTTACTATAAAGGAATAATTAATAATAATAAGCCTATAGATAAGTTAAACTAAAGTTTTATTTAATATATTAGCTTTTAAAGTAAGCTGCTTAATTTTATAAAGAAAAATTATTAGCTAACTAAATTAAAATTTATATACTTAGTATAAGTTATATATAATAAAAAATAAACTACTATTTTATAATACTTAATTACTAATAGTAGTTTTAATTAATTATATAGTATTAGGCTTAATTATTTAGTAAAAATTAATATTAATATTTAATATTATTAAAATAAATTTATAAATTATTAATATTAGTATTTTTTTTATTATAGTATAAATAAAAAATCCTTTATATCCTTAGAAAATTAAATATCCTACCTAATACTTTATTTAGGCTTTTATATATTAAAATTAATAAATATTATTATTAAAGTAATTATATAATATTATTTTTTAATATTTTTAAATAACTATTAGCTATTTATATTATTAATAATTTAGTTATTATTAAATAATATATTTATAAATATTATTAATTATTTACTAAATAAA
>NW_020209775.1:0-1093 GCF_003025095.1 Trichoderma harzianum CBS 226.95 | reverse complement strand
TACCTTGAATAGGACAAGACGTAGTTGAGTTCATTTGAGGAGGTTTCTCTGTTAATAACGCTACTTTAAATAGATTCTTTGCTTTACATTTTGTATTACCTTTTGTATTAGCTGCTTTAGCTTTAATGCATCTTATAGCTGTTCATGATACAGCTGGAGCAAGTAATCCTTTAGGAGTACCTGGTTATTACGATAGAATGCCTTTTGCTCCATACTTCTTATTCAAAGATTTAGTTACTATATTTATCTTCTTATTTGGTTTAAGCTTATTCGTATTCTTTATGCCTAATGTATTAGGTGATAGTGAAAATTACGTAATGGCTAATCCAATGCAAACTCCAGCTGCTATAGTACCTGAATGATATTTATTACCTTTCTATGCTATATTAAGATCTATACCTAATAAATTATTAGGAGTTGTAGCCATGTTTGCTTCTTTACTAATTATATTAGTATTACCTAAAACAGATTTAGGTTTAACTAAAGGTTTACAATTCAGACCTTTAAGCAAAGTAATGTTCTATATATTCGTTATAAATTTCTTAATATTACAACAATTAGGAGCTAAACACGTTGAAAGTCCATTTATAGAATTTGGACAAATCAGTACAGCTTTATACTTCGCACATTTCTTAGTAATAATGCCTGTTACTAGTATAATAGAAAACACACTTGTTGATTTATATCAAATAAACAATCAAGCGAAATAATTATTAGTTTATACAATAATATTTATTTATATATTAAAAATTATATTGTTAATAATTTAAAATTATAGTAATCATAAATATAATATAAATTTTTATATTTATTACTATAAAAAGATTATGCTGTAAACGGATTTACACTTTGATTGCAAATCAATAGTCTGAGGTTCAATTCCTCCATAATCTTACTACAAATGTAGAACCTTAATTATGAAAACAATTTACTAATACTGAAATTCATAAATAATTTACTATATAAATCATATAGAATATATACAAATATATAATAAAATCAAGATTTTAATTTTTATTATATACATTATATAAAATAAAATAAAATAAATATTTAGTTTAAAGTATTAAGGCGGAGTATAAATAGAATTTTT
>NW_020209774.1:0-1098 GCF_003025095.1 Trichoderma harzianum CBS 226.95 | reverse complement strand
AAAAACTTAAAACCTTAAGGAAATAATTAAATAAATAGTTAAAAGAAATATATTTAAGTTTTTAATTTATTAATAAAATACTTTATAATATTTATATTAAAGAAAAATAAAAAATTATAATTAATTATTAATTATTAATAACTTAATAACTTAATAATATTATTATTAAAAATTAAATACTACTATTATTAATCTTTAAAATTAAAAATAAATTAATAATTATAAAATAATTTATAGCTTTTAACTTAAAAAAAGCCTATAACTTTATATAAATTAAGGAAAAAAATAAATAAAAAATAATATTTAAAATATATTATAAATTATTTAAATATTTAATTATACTTTTTAAATTTAGTAATATATTAATTATATTTTAAAAAATAATTAATAAAATCCTTAAAGAATATATTAATAAATTTATTATTATATACTTAAATAATAAATTAATTTACTTTAATATTAAAAAAAAAATATAAATAATATATATATTAAATTTTAAAAACCTTATAAATAGTAAATTTATTAATAAAACTAAAGAAATATTAATTTTATATATAAAAAGTTAACTTTTTAAAGTATATTATTTTACTAAAATAAATTAAAATAATAATTATTAAAATAATAATTATTAAAAATTAAATTTTTTTAAAAATAATTAAAAAAGTATAAAACTTCCTTAAATTAGTAAATTATTACTAATAGTTTATTAAAAACTATAGTAAAATTACTATATTATTTATAAACTTTATAAAGAAAAGTCTTAATAATAAAGTTAAAAAAAAATTAATTTATTAATTATAAAAAAAAAAGTTTGAAAAGTTTTTAAAATACTTAAAAAAGCTATTATTAATATATTAATATTATAAATATATAATCTTAAAAAGCTAATTATTATTAAAATAAATATTTTAAATTATATAATTAATAAAGTTTTTAATTAATAAAATAATAAAAAAAATATTATATTTATAAAAATTTTTTTAAAAAAACTTTATTATCTTAAGTTATAATATTTTATATATAATTAAGAATTTATAATTATTTTTAAAGTATTGAAAAAATAAAAATTATATTTATTAAGTAATAAATATAAAATTA
>NW_020209773.1:0-1100 GCF_003025095.1 Trichoderma harzianum CBS 226.95 | reverse complement strand
GACTTAGTTAGCTATAGTTAATTAGGTTAGGCTATAGATTAATTCTGGATTTTAAACTAAAGGCTAGGGTATAGCCTTTCTTTAACCTAGCTATTGCAGCTTTACTAACTCTTTTAATAATAAATATAATTTCTATAATTCTTTTTTATTTTCTTAAGGTAAATAAAAGATTTATTTTATAATTAATAAATTTAATTTTTTTATAACTTTATAAAGTTTAAGTTTTTTAAAGTTAAGTTTATTACTTAGTTTATTAATTTTAATATTTAGTTATTTTTTACTATATAAATATTAAAGTAAGTAAATTATATTTTCTTTTTTAAAAGTTAATTTTTTAATTTTTTTTATATTTATAAATTTAATTATTTATTTTTTAATAAATTTAAGTTATATTTATAATTTCTAATATAATGTTTTAAGTTTATTTACTATAATAATAGTTTTACTAATATTTTTATTTTTAATAAATAATTAATATAAATTTAGTTTAAACTTATAATTTATATAAAATAATAAATAATTTATAAACTTTACTAATATATTATTATAAAATACTTAAGTAATTAATAAATATTTAACTCCATTATTTTAGTTAAAGTTAATATAATATTATAAGTAAGTTTTAATAATTTAGTTAATTTATTTCATTTATTTATTTATTTAAAGGTAGTAAACTATATTAGCTTTATATTTTAGTTTAATCTTTATTATTAGTAATTACTAAAATCTTAATATAAATATTAATCTTTTATTAAAAATAATTTTATTTAATAATTTATAATAAAAGTAAATATTTTAAAAAAAATATAAGCTAAGTTTTTATAAAGTTCTTTTCTATTATTAAAATAAAGTAAGCTATTTTTAAAAGTTAATTAACTATTATAAAAATACTATTTTTCTTAAGTATAAAGGATAAACTACCTAAAAGGAATTAATTATAAAAGAATTTTTATACTACTTTATTAGCTTTTTTAATAATCTTTTTAATACCTTTACCTAGCTTAGGGTTTTTAATACCCTTTATTTAATTTAGCTTATACTTTACTTTACCTAGCTTTAGTTTTTCTTTTTTTAAAGCTTTTAATTATAGGTTTATAATT
>NW_020209772.1:0-1102 GCF_003025095.1 Trichoderma harzianum CBS 226.95 | reverse complement strand
GTATTTATCTAATAGTAATACAGGAGGTAATTACGCCTAAAGGTGTTTACGTAGTAGTAATAAATAAATATACAGCTAGGTAATTATTAGAAGTTATAGCCTTTTATAATATTTAGTAAGATTATAGCACCCTACTAATACCGGTAGAGGAATAAATAAAGGTCCCTTTTATCAATAATTAATAAGCCACTAAGCTTTATACTAAGCCTTACCCGCTAGGTATAAGAGATTATAAAGTAGTAGAAATAATATTTAACCTATTACATAAGTCTAGCTAAATATAATAGGCTTAATAGCCTACCTTATTTATAGCTCCTATATTTATAATTTAGAAAAAGGTAAACGGGGTTAATAAAGGCTAGGTGGTAATTAACTTTTGCAGCCTTAATTTTGTAATAGTACCTAATACCTATCCGTTACCTTAATAGGAGGAATTTATTACTATACTTAAAGGTTTAAAGTATATTTTAATTATTAACGCTAAGTCTTTCTTTTATTAGTTCCTAGTATACCTAGAGTATAGGGATAAGTTAACACTGGTTACTTATTGCGGTTTAGAGATGCTAAGAGTTATCCTTATAGGTTTTAAAAACTTACCGCTATATATTTAACGTTAAATTAATACTAAGCTTTTCCTATTTTATTAATTTACGCAAGTATATATTAATAATATTATAATATTTTTATTATCTTTAGAAAAGTATATTTCTTATTTATATTAATTATTTTTATTATTTTATAAAAAAGGACTATACTTATTACTAAAAAAGTCTTTTCTAAGGTATAATTCTATTATCCTTTTAGAATACTAAGTAGACGGTAAAGGGCAGGGTTACCAAATTCATTAGTAGTTATTCGTTATTCATTTCGTTAACGAATAACTCTTCGTTATTNGTTAACGAATAACGAATTTCGTTCGTTTTCTTCAGCTAACTAACGAAACGAATTTTTTTTCGTTATTCATTAACGAATAACGAATTATATTCGTTAACGAAAAAAGAAACGAAATTCATTATTCATTACTAAATTCGTTATTTCATTTTACTATTTAATTTACTATTTAATTTTATTATTTAATTTTACTATTTAATTTTACTATTTA
>NW_020209771.1:0-1111 GCF_003025095.1 Trichoderma harzianum CBS 226.95 | reverse complement strand
AATTGAAGAATAACGAATAACGAATAACGAAAAAAATTCGTTTCGTTTTCTTCAAGGTGCTAACGAAACGAATCGTCACTAATTGGCAACCCTGGGTTTAACTTAAGGGCAGTAGCTATTATAGCTAGCCTTATTATAGCAGAGGTACTAGCTTATCTTTAAAACCGTCCCCTTATAGTTCTAGTAACCTATATATTTAACTATAATTAAAAACCTCTTGCTAACTATAATAAAGTTACCTAGGTGTAGCTGCAGCTGCAGCTTTAGGATAACCTTTATAAGCCCTAAACTTTAAATTAAAAAAAATTATAGTATATACTTAGCTTTACGTAGTAAAGCACTTGTAAATTCTACTTTAGCTTCTTTAACTATATTAACTATATTATTTACTTCTACTAAGTATTATCCTTACTATTATTAATAACCTTTAATATTAATAATATAGGTATTTTATTATTATTTAATAAGCGAAGGTAGCTATAAAGGTTTTAGATAATATTAAGATTGCAAATTTAAAGCAGGGGCTTATTAATATTCTAGTATTATATAATTAATAACTTTTTTATAAAAAAACTAAGGAAAATATACTAAAAGCTTAACTAACTACTATTATAAGTAGATATTATTTTTACTAAAGGCCTTGCTAATTTTAAGCCTTTTTAGGATTATATAGCTATAAAAAAGCTTATACTACTATATAAAGCTATTAATATAAAAAGGTAGCAGCAGAGGTATTAGGGTAAAGCTTAAGGGTATTACAGCTATAGCTTTATAATACTATTATATAAGGAGATTAATAATAACGTAGGTAATAGTTAAAGGGATATTATTTAACTAGCTTTATTAAATAAAGTAATACTACTATTATATTTATATTTTAGCTATAACCTAAATATAAAAAAAAAATTTTTAATATTAAAAAAATAGTATTATATAAATAAAAAAAATTACTAATACTTATAAAAAAAAATTTATATTTTTAAATATTATTTTTATAAGGCTATTAACTTATTAGCTAAAGTTATAATATTTTTTAATAAAGTAATATATCTACTACCAGGGTTGCCAATTAGTGACGATTCGTTTCGTTAGCACCTTGAAGAAAACGAAA
>NW_020209770.1:0-1123 GCF_003025095.1 Trichoderma harzianum CBS 226.95 | reverse complement strand
TTATTTAATAAATATAATTAAAAGACTATAAAATATTTAATTAATTATTTATTCTTAGTTAATATATATAAGTCTTTTAATTATATAACTTAAACTATATAATATTACTTAAATTGATATTTTAAAATATATAATTATTTACTAAATTTAAATTTATTTACTTATTTAATTTATTATAAGCTTAAAATAAAAATTTAAATTTTAAAAAGGTAATTAAAGTTAGTATTTTTTTTAAGAAATATTTAAACCTTTATATATTAATATAATAATAAAAGCTTACTAATATAGTAAAATATATATAATTAAGTTATATATATAAAATAAAGCTTTTATAAAAGGCAAAGTATAATATATACTTTTATTAATTAAATAAATTCTAAAAATTACTAAATTTAAATATAATTTAATAATAATAATAGCTAAGTTACTATTATTCTTTTTATTTATCTTAAGTTATTAAACTATCTTTAAGTATATTTAAATTTATTATTATTAAATTATATTTCAAAAATTAATAAATATTATATATTACTTTTTAATATAATTAGTATTAATATTTATAATTAGTCTTTTTATATTATATTTATTATTTTAAGTAAAAAAAATTATATTTAAGTATTAAATTAGCTATAGTTTATTTATAATTTTTTTTTAAATTAAATATTTATTTATAATATTAATTAATTATTATATTACTTATATAAATATAATTAAAATAGTATTTTTATTAATATAACTATTACTTTATATTTAGTATATTAGTATAATAGTTTTATAATATTATAAATTAGTTTTTAAATTATAAAATTATGTAATTACTTTTATATTACAAAATATTATAATATTATAAACAATAAGATCTTAAGTAATAGAATTTTAAAATTGATAAATTTATAATTAATCTTAGTATTTTATTATTAACTTTTTAACTAAAAAAGACTTTAGTAAATAAATTTTAAAATTTAAGTAATAGTTTATATTTAATTATATATTATAAGTTACTTATATTAAATTAATATAACTTTAACTATATAAACAAAAGCTTATTAAAGTATATATTAATTAATATATATTCTTTAGTAATATAATTATATTTTAAGTTAAAGGTATTTATTTACTACTA
>NW_020209769.1:0-1125 GCF_003025095.1 Trichoderma harzianum CBS 226.95 | reverse complement strand
ATAAAGTCTAGTTAATAAAAACCTTATAGTAAACTATAACTATTACTAATACTAAAGTACCTTTAAAGCTTTATTTTATTTAATTATATTATTAAATTACTATTATTAAAGGAATTAATAATAAATATAATATATAATAATATTTTTATTATTATTAATAAATTAATAAAATAAGGTATCTTTATTTTATATAAAAAAGGTAATATAGTAGAAAAACTAGGCTATATAATATAGAAGTATATGGCCTTAAAATATAAATTACCTATAGAAATTATTTCTAATAGAGGATTAATATTTATATTTAAATACTAGTAAAACACTATAATAAAAATAGGAATAAACTATAAAGCTAATATTACTTACTACCCTTAAATAAATAAATAAATAAAATATACTAATTAAATTATTAAAATATACTTATAAAGTTATATTAACTTTAATTAAAATAATTAAGTTAAGTACTTACCTAATGTAAAATTCTTTTATAATAATTTAGTTTTAGAATTAATAAAACTTTTACTATTTTACATTAATAAAGGATATTACCCGTAAGTATACTAAATACTATAAAAAGGAGAAGATATATAAAAAACTATACTTAAGGTAAATAAGCTTAAAGAACTATATTAAAAACTACGTATATAACTTAAACTTATATAAAAATATATAAGGAAGTATATAAATAAAAAAAGGCTTAGAGGACTAACTCTTTAGGAAGAAGATATAATTTACTTACTTTAATATACTTAAGGAGAAAAATAAACTAATATTAAAATAAATAGGTTAAGTAATAAACTAAACTATAAGAAAGTTAGGCCTTATAAAATCTTAAAGAAAATTAATAAAGTTAATTATAAACTAGACCTTTTAGAATAACTAAATAAATAAGGAAAACTAGTATACTTAATTTTTTATATTTTACTATTAGAAAAAGCATTAATAAATAAAGGTACTAAAGAACTTATTATAAATAAAATTATTATTAAAGACAAAGAACTTAAATATAAAGTTAATAAAATAATATTACTAAAAATAAATAAAGTAATTAGTAAACTCTAATACTTAGTAAAATAAAAAAAATATAATAAAAACGTAAATAGCTAGGAATTAAAAAGTAATTTTAAA
>NW_020209768.1:0-1131 GCF_003025095.1 Trichoderma harzianum CBS 226.95 | reverse complement strand
TTATAGTTAGTTTTTTATTACCTTTAGCTATTATAGCTATTTATAATATATATTAGCTATTAACTTATCTTATAGTAGTTATTAAAAGAAGTATATTATTTTATTAAGTAGTCTTTTAAAAGTATTATATATGTAATTTATTTTCAGATAGGATTATTACTGCCTTTTATAACTTAATAAAAGGATACTTATTTAGTTTAGTTAAGTTATTAAACTATAAGTTATAGGGCTTAAAGTATTTATTAAGTAATTATATTATATTTAAACTTTATTATTTAAGCTATTTTATATACTTTAAGTTTAGTTTTAAACTTTAATATAGTAGCTATATTTTATAGCCTAAATCTTTAAGGTTTAACTTAGTTAACTATAGTTAATTAAATTAAGTTATAAATTAATTCTAGATTTTAAACTAAAGGCTAGAGTATAGTCTTTCTTTAATTTAGCTATTGTAGCTTTACTAACCCTCTTAATAATAAATATAACCTCTACCTTTATAAATATATTAATATACTTAATAAATATTTAAATTATTTTTAAAAAATCCTAAAAACTAAAGTATAAATATTAAAGAAAACTTAATATAAAAACCTAGTTATTTAATTAATTAATACCTTATACTAAATTAAAATAAATAATTTAATTATTAATAATATAAAGGAATATATTAAAAATTAAGAAAATAAATAATACTTAAAAAGTATTTTTATAAATACTAAATACTTAATACTAAATAAACTTATTTAAGTATTGAAAAACTTATAAAGTAAAGTAGTAAAATTAATTTATATATATAAGCTTAATAAATACTATAAAATTAAAAAAACTATATAGTAAATAATATAATATTTTAAATTTAGAAATATTAAAAAATAAATATAAAAGATTATATTAAAAAGTAATTAATAAGGATATATAATATTTTTATTATAGATATATAACCTTAAAATATATAACTTTTCTCCTTTTATAATGAACTAAAAAAAAAATATTAGCTTAAATAATATTTTATTACTTTTATTTTAAATACTAATACTTTATTACTATTACTTTTTTAATTTATAAATTAAAAAAATATATTAATATATTTAGCTTTTTACTTTATAAATTAAAATAATACTATTACTTTTT
>NW_020209767.1:0-1137 GCF_003025095.1 Trichoderma harzianum CBS 226.95 | reverse complement strand
GACTAGCTATAGGGATGTAAAGACCACTGTAATAACCGCTATAAGCTCTATTTTCTTATAGCTATAGCTATAGCTTATAGCTATAGACTAATAATTAGCAAGTCCTAAGAAACTTTATACTTACTTAACGTTCTACAGTAGTTCCTAATTATTAATCGCCTTAAGTTTCTCAGGGTCTATTTAAACTCTGCCTAGGGTAATAACATATCCTAGGAATATAACCCTTTACGTATAAAAGTTATATTTCTCAGGTTCCACCAGGAGTTTATTATCTTAAAGTATTTATAATACCTTCTTAACGTATTCCTTATATTCTTCCAAGTTCTTAAAGTAAATAAGGATATTATTAAAGTATATAATAACAAAATAATCTACGTAGTCTTATAACACATAGTTAATTATTTTCTAGAAAAATACTAAGGCGTTTATAAGTCCAAAAGGCATTACCTAACATTTATAAAGTCTATATCTTATATAAAAGACAGTTTTCTATTTATTACCTTTCTTAATCTAAATAAGGTTATACGCTCCTTTAAGATTTAATAAAGTAAAAATCTTAGCTCCTATAAGCCAGTCTCTAATTTCCAAAATCAGTAGTAGTAGCATAATATCTTTCTTAATTATCGCATTCAATTATCAGTAGTCTATAATAAATTAAAGTTTACCATTCTTTTTAAACATAAATATAACTAAATATCCTACTAAGGATTTAAAAAGTCTAATATAACCTTTCTTCAGCTAATCCCTAATCTATTCATTAAGTATCTTAAGCTCAGTAGCACTTAGGTTATAGATCTTATTAAATATTAGGACTTTATTATCTATAAGCTTAATCTTATAATCCTATTAGCTGTATTTTAATAGTCCAGTATCTAGTTCTTTATTAAAGACTAGTATATACTAGAGGTTTATTAATACGTTTTTTAAACGTTCTAGTATTTATTAGTCTTAGTAATATAATTCCTTAACCTTTTATATAATTAAGTTTAAAAATCTAAGCTATTTCTTTTTAGGTTTTTTAATATATTTAACTATTCTTAGGAGCTTCTTTAGCTCCTTAAATTATACTTATTTTATAACTTTTTTCTTTTCTATATATTTTTATATTTCTTTATTTAATACAGGGGTTACTAATCC
>NW_020209766.1:0-1141 GCF_003025095.1 Trichoderma harzianum CBS 226.95 | reverse complement strand
TTTATAAAAATAATATAAATAAAGTATATTTATTTTAAATTTATTAATTAAAATAAATAATATAAGTAATAATTACTTATAGGCTTTATAAAAAACAAGCTTTAAGATTTTTATATTTATAATAATATAATTAAGGAAGAAAAAATAAATAAATAAACCTATAAGGCTTAAGCTATACTTATAATACTACTATATAATTAACCTTAAGGATAAAATTAATAAAGAGGGGGTATTATATTATAGCCTAACCTAAGATAAAGTATATTAAAAATATACTATAGAAGAATATTTTACTTAAAGAACTAATTAATATAAAAGTAATAAACTTATTATAAACTACCTTAGATAATTTATTTATAAAATAGTAATCTTATATTTAGGTTTATAATTTTAAAAGTAAGTTATTAAAAATAATTAAATATATAAAACTTAATTTTTTATATTTTTTAAATAACTTAAATAAATAGTTATTAATAAAGTATTAAAATTAAATATAAACTAAATTTTTATTATATTTTACTTATTTTATAATTATATTTACTTAAAAATACTTTTTATTTTTTTTACTAATATAAATTAATTAACCTTAGTTTATTACTTTAGGAACTTACTTTATACTATTTAAGTATTAGGTTAGGATATTATAAAAGTATTATAGTTAATATTATTATTAAAATATAATTATAAAGTTACTAATTTTATATATAATTTACTAATTATTTTGTAATACAATTACTATTATATATTTAAAAAAATTATTTTAAAGAAGGGCTATATAAGCTAAATTAAAAGTAAAGGTATTTTTATATATAAAGTATTATTATTTAATAAATATTACAGCCTAACCTAAGATAAAGTATATTAGGAATATACTATAGAAGAATACTTTACCTAAAAAACTAATTAATATAAAAGTAATAAATTTATTATAAATTACCTTAAATAAATTACTTATAAAATAGTAATCTTATACTTAAGCTTATAATCCTAAAAGTAAACTACTAAGAATAATTAAATATATAAAATTTAATTTTCTATACTTTTTAAAATAATTTAAATAAATAATTATTAATAAAATATTAAAATTAAATATAAATTAAATTTTTATTATATTTTACTTACTTTATAATTATATTTATTT
>NW_020209765.1:0-1143 GCF_003025095.1 Trichoderma harzianum CBS 226.95 | reverse complement strand
AACTTAAATAAATAATTATTAATAAAGTATTAAAATTAAATATAAATTAAATTTTTATTATATTTTACTTACTTTATAATTATATTTACTTAAAGCTATTTTTTATCCTTTTTGCTAATATAAATTAATTAACTTTAGTTTATTACTTTAGGAACTTACCTTATATTATTTAAGTATTAGGTCAGGATATTATAATTATTAACTTAAAAAAATATAAAAGTTATAATAATATATTTTAAAAGTTAATAAATAACTTTTTATAAAAAAAAATATATAAAATTAAGAAAATCTTTAATTATATAAAAAAAAAATTTAAATTTATTATATTAAATAAAAAAAATAATTTAATAAATATAATATATAGTAAAAGAAATTTAACTTTATTTAAAAAATATAATTAATAAATATAATTTTTTTTTAAAAGCTAAAAAATAATATAAAAAAAATTAAATTAAAAAATAATTTTTTAAAATTTACTTTTTTTATTTTCTTATTTACTTTTTATTATAAACTAGCTTTTTACTAAATAAAACACTATTTTATAATTTATTAAAAAAAAATTAAATTAAAATTATAGTAAATTTTAAGATATTAATTTTAGTTTTTTAGTAGTTAAAAAGTAATTTATAAAGTTTTTTTTTCTAATTATAAAGTAATAATTTATTTAAAAATCCTATTATAGATATTAAAACTTTTAATTTACTTATAATACTAGTTATATAGTAGCTTTTTTTTAATTAAATATTAATTATTATTTAATAATATTATTTTTTTTTAACTTTTTTAAAGGCTTTTATAAAGTTTTTTTTAACATAGTTTTTAAATAAAGATTAATTATTTTATAATTAAAAATAAATAAATTAATAAAATCCTTTTTCTTAATATAAGACATTTATTAATTAATTAATAATTAACTATAAATTAAAAATTAATAAAAGCTTATATTATACTTAAATATTAAAACTTCTGTAATTATAAATAAAAAGTTTAAAATATTAATATTAACTTTAAGAATATTATAAAATTTAGTTTTATTAAATTAAAGTTTTTTAATTATATTTTTATTATTATTATATTTTATAATAATAATATTTTTTTTTATATAAATTATTTAATTTTATAAATAATAACTTATATTTTCTA
>NW_020209764.1:0-1148 GCF_003025095.1 Trichoderma harzianum CBS 226.95 | reverse complement strand
TATATAATAGTAATTATATAATAATAAATAATAAATTATTATAAATTTAAATATAAATAAAATATAAAAACTTTAAGGAAATTACTAATAAATACTTTAAAATTACCCTTAGATTAACCTTATAAATAATAATTATTATAAAATTTATTAAATAAGCTATATTATTTATTAATATTTATATTACCTAAAGTAAAAAATAGAATATAATATATTTTTATAAAGAAATTTAGTAATTTTAATTATAAATTTATACTATAAAAAATATTATAATAAATAAAAGGTTACTTATAAATTTTAAAAACTATATATTATAATTTTTAAATTATATTTAACTATATTAAAAAAATATAAAAACTATAGATAAATTAAAAACTACTTAAGCTACTAATATATTATTTACTAAACTAAGAAAATTTTTTAATAATATAACTAAAATAAAAAAATTATAATATATATTTTTAAATAGTATTAATAATATAATAAACTAAAATACCTTAAATATTAAAAACTTAAATTAAAAAAATAATATAATATAACTTTAGAAAAAAAATAAATTAAAGAATAATAATTTATAAACTAATTATATAAATTAAGATTTAATTTTAAAACTTATATTAAAGTACTTAATAAACTTCTTTAAAAATATTATAAACTTTAAAAAACCCTTAATAATTTATAAAATAATAAAATTACTTATAATATATATATTAAGTAAATAAAACTATACTATAAAGCAGTAGAATAAATTAATTATAAAAATTTATACTATAAATTATATATATTATATAAAATTAAAGACTAGTATTTAAAAAACTAGAATAGTTTTTAAATAAAAGGTATTATAAAATTAATAAAGAATTTATATTTTTTAAAAAGAAATATAAATATAATAGTAATAAAAAATAAGGAGTTCTTAAAAAAAAGATTACTTTTATAATAATATAAAATAAGGAATTACTTAAAGTCTTAGTAAATTCTAAGGTAAATAAAAACTATATATTAACTATAATTATAATATACTTATAGTTATTATAAATATAAAAGAAAAAACTATATTAACTTTTTTATAAAAAAAAAATAGTTTAAATATAATAATAAATAAGTAAAAAAATAAATTAATTACTTATATTTTAAAGTATTTAATTAAA
>NW_020209763.1:0-1156 GCF_003025095.1 Trichoderma harzianum CBS 226.95 | reverse complement strand
TTAAGTTTATAATTTACTTTTTTAATTTTTTTTAAAATTTTATAAAGTTTAAGTTTTTTAAAATTAAGTTTATTACTTAGTTTATTTATTTTAATATTTACTTACTTATTTTTTTATATATATTAATAAAGCTAAATTATATCTCCTTTTTAAAAGGTTAGTTTTTTAATTTTATTTTTATTTATATATTTAATTATTTTTTATTAAATAAATTTAAATTATTATTATAGTTTATTATATAATTTAATTATATTTTTTACTTTAATTATAGCTTTTTTAATATTTTCCTTTTACTTTAGTAGTTAATAAGCTTTAGGTTTAAATTTATAATTTAAAAAAAATAGTAATTTTTTAGTTAATTTAAATTTTATATTATTATATATAAGTTATATAATAAAAAGTAGTTTTACTTAGTTATTTTACTTAAAATTAATATAATAGTATAAGTATATTTTAATTATTTAGTTAATTTTTTCTATTTATTTATTTATCTATAGGTAGTAGGCTATATTAGTTTTATAATTTATTTTTAATTTAATTATAAGTATTTTTTAAAATTTAAATATAAATATATTTTCTTTATTAAAGATTATATTTTCTAATAGTTTATAATTATTTATAATATATTTTATTATTATATAAGCTAGTTTTTTTATATTACTAACTTCCTTAAATAATATAAAGTAGGTTATTTTTATAAATTTATTAATTATTATAAAAATATTATTATAAAGTACCTTTATAATTAATTCTTTTAAAAAAAGTAATTTAATAATTAAATTAAATAAAATTAATTTTTATAATTACTATAGTATAAGTAGTAGTTATAGTTATTTATAAAGTTTATACTTAAAGCTTTTAGTTTATTTATATATTATATATTTTAATATAATTTTTTATATTTATTTTTTAATATTTTAAATTTAAAATATTATATAATTTATTATATAATTTTTTTAATTTTATAGTATTTATTAAGCTTATATATATAAATTAATTTTACTACTTTACTTTATAAATTTTTTAATACTTAAATAAATTTATTTAATATTAAGTATTTAATATTTATAAAAATACCTTTTAAGTATTATTTATTTTCCTAATTTTTAATATATTCCTTTATATTATTAATAATTAAGTTATTTATTTTAATTTA
>NW_020209762.1:0-1156 GCF_003025095.1 Trichoderma harzianum CBS 226.95 | reverse complement strand
TTTATTATTATTTTATTATTATTTTATTATTATTTTATTATTATTTTATTATTATTTTATTATTATTTTATTATTATTTTATTATTATTTTATTAATTGTTTTTTAATTGTAAATTTAAAGCTCTTTATTAACTAAATAGCTTTAAATTATTAAATCTAGCCCGTTACTACTAATTAAAACACCCCCTTATAGTTTATAATAAAAAATCTAAAAAGATTAAAAAAAGAAGTAAGTTATTATTTTATTATTTTAATTAATTTAATAGAACTTTTGGTTTTTTATAATTATAATATTTTTATTATAATATAAGTATAATAATTTAATTTATTATATATAAAATATAATATTAATATTATATTTTATATAAAGCTAGTTGGGACATTTAGCCATAAGGCTATTTAGGTTAATTAATTTTGTTAATTAATAAATTACTTAATAACTCTTTATAAATACACCGTTATAATTTAATTATTAATAACTTACTTAAAAGCCAATATCATACCTTTAACCTATAACTCTGTATTTAACTTAAATATACAAAATAAAAAGTCAAAGGTTATTAATAATAAATTTAATAAAGATAAAGCTTTACATAAGATATTAGTTTTTTAATTAAAAATAATATCTCTTTCAATACTATTTCTTTAAATTTATTAACCTTTTATCTTTTTATAATAAATAAGTTATTTATTTTATTATTTATTCTTAATTATTTTATTATTTATTCTTAATTATTTTGTTATTTATTATTAATTATTTTATTATTTTATTATTATTTATAATTAAATAACTAAATATATCTTTATTTAGTAACTATATTATAATACTTAAACTAATATTTGTAAAATATTATAAGATAATTATATTAAGGCTTTATTAGATTTAAATTTATATATTAAAGCTAATTTAAAGTCTTATAGTACTTTTCTATAACCTTTAATATTTAGACTTCAAATAACTAAAATTCCTCCCTAGGAATAGTCTTTATTTTTATTAATAAGTATTTTAAATTAAAATATAAGCTTATAGGTATTTATTATATTTATATTATTTTATTATGTTATTATTTTATTATTTTATTATTTTATTATTTTATTATTTTATTATTTTATTATTTTATTATTTTATTATTTTATTATTTTATTATTTTATTAT
>NW_020209761.1:0-1167 GCF_003025095.1 Trichoderma harzianum CBS 226.95 | reverse complement strand
TTAAGTATTAATAAAAGTTATATTATATTTAAAAAGTAAATCTTTATTTTTTTTTTACTTTTATATAGGTAAATTTATAAATTTTTATTAAATTAAATATAGTAATTAATAAAGGAATATAATGTTTTTACTATATAGGTATAATTTTATATAAATATAACTTTTAACTTAATTTAATTAATTAAAAAAAAAACATTTTTATAAATACTTCTTAGTATAAGTAATAAAATTAATTACTTTAATATTAACTTTTATACTTAAGTATAAAACTTTAGAAATTATTTACTATAGTAGCTTATAATCCCTTTTTAATTTATAAATTAAATAAACTTTAGTTATTATTTTAATTTATAAATTAAAAAAGCTAATTTATTATTATTTATAACCCTTAGCTTTTAGTAAACTTTTATTAACTTTTTATTTTTATATATTAAGTTATATTTTTTAATTATTTAAATAAATATTTATTATTTTTTTTAAATTTAAATACTTTACTTAATTAATATTTTTATAACTTTTTTAAAAAATAATTAAGTAAGGTTTTTTTACTTTATATATTTTATTTAATAGCTTTTTTATAAATATAAACTTATTTTAATTATTAATTAATTAATTATACTTTTATAAGCTTTATTATAATTATAATTAATTAAAAGCTTAGTTAATTAATTTATAAAATACTTAGTTATTTTTTAAAATTAAATATATTAAAATAAGTTTTTTAATTTTTTTTAATTTTTTTAATAAAATAATAATAATATAATAAGCTAAGCTCCTATAGTATTAATATAAAAGGGATTTCTAAAGGATAAACCTTATATTAAGTTTATATTAGTAAATAAGCTAGGCTAGATTAATAAGTAATTAATAATAATAAAAAATCCTAAGTTTAAAAAAAATTATATAATATTTATTATAATTAACTAAATAAAATAAAAAAAAGTCTTAATATTAAATATAAACTTATATATTATATAATACTACTTTTTAATAAGCTTAAGCTTTTTTATAATATTATTTATAATAATTTACTTTAGTACTTTTTAATAAACCTTAGGTATTAGTAATTAATAAAACTTAGTTATTTATATAAATATTTTTAAAATTATATTTTTAATTATATATTATATTTTATATTACTTTAATAAATTAGTAAAAGTAAATTAT
>NW_020209760.1:0-1172 GCF_003025095.1 Trichoderma harzianum CBS 226.95 | reverse complement strand
ATAAAGTCTAAGTTTTTTAAAATTAAGTTTATTACTTAGTTTATTTATTTTAATATTTACTTACTTATTTCTTTATATATATTAGTAAAGCTAAATTATATTTCTTTCCTAAAGGGTTAGTTCTTTAATTTTATTTTTATTTATATATTTAATTATTTTTTATTAAATAAATTTAAGTTATTATTATAGTTTATTATATAATTTAATTATATCCTTTACCTTAATTATAGCTTTTTTAATATTTTCCCCTTACTTTAGTAGTTAGTAAGCTTTAGATTTAAATTTATAGTTTAAAAAAAACAGTAATTTCTTAGTTAATTTTAATTCCGTGCTATTATAAGTAAGTTAGATAATAAAAAGAAGTTTTACCTAGTTGTTTTACTTAAAATTAATATAATAGTATAAATAGGTTTTAATTATTTAATTAATTTTTTTTATTTATTTATTTATCTATAGGTAGTAGGTTATATTAGCCTTATAATTTATTTTTAGTTTAGCTATAAGTGCTTTTTAAAATTTAAATATAAATATATTTCTTTTATTAAAAATTATATCTTTTAGTAGTTTATAATTACTTATAATATATTTTATTATTATATAAGCTAATTCTTTTATATTACTAACTTCCTTAAATAGTATAAAGTAAGCTATTTTTATAAATTTATTAACTATTATAAAAATACTATTATAAAGTACTTTTATAACTAGTTCTTTTAAAAAAGGTAGTTTAGTAATTAAGTTAAATAAAATCAATTTTTATAGTTACTATAGTATAAGTAGTAGTTATAGTTATTTATAGGATTTATACTTAGAGCTTTTAGTTTATTTATATATTATATATTTTAATATAACCTTCTATATTTATTTTTTAATACTTTTAAATTTAAAGTATTATATAATTTATTATATAGTTTTTTTAATTTTATAGTATTTATTAAGCTTATATATATAAATTAATTTTACTACTTTACTTTATAAGTCTTCTAGTACCTAAATAAGTTTATTTAATATTAAATATTTAGTATTTATAAAAATACTTTTTAAGTATTATTTATTTTCTTAATTTTTAATATAATTTTTTATATTATTAATAATTAAGTTATTTATTTTAATTTAGTATAAGGTATTAATTAATTAAATAACTAAGTCTTTATATTAGTTTTTCTTTAGTA
>NW_020209759.1:0-1172 GCF_003025095.1 Trichoderma harzianum CBS 226.95 | reverse complement strand
TTATATCTTTTTATATTATTTTTATATCTTTTTATATTATTTTTATATCTTTTTATATTATTTTTATATCTTTTTATATTATTTTTATATCTTTTCATATTATTTTTAATCCTTTGTTAAAACTAAAGGGATTTTAGAGCTAGTGTAGCCTCCTTCCTACTTAAGTTAGATATAGCCTGAATAGCAAAAATATATAGCCCAAATAGTAATACTCTAAATATATTAGTATTAGTAGTATTATTAGTTATTAACTAATTTAATAATAATAATATTAGTTATTAACTAATTTAATAATAATAATATTAGTTATTAACTAATTTAATAATAATAATATTAGTTATTAACTAATTTAATAATAATAATACTTAATAGTTTAATAAAAAGTATATTAATTAACTATAGATTTTTATTATTTAGTAATAACTAAGGTCTTTTTTTTATATATAGCTAGTAGATTAACCCCTTGCCTACGTAAGTACTAGTATAACTATTAGGTTACTGCCCTCTATTTTAATAAATAAAAATAAAGCCTTGCTTTATTAGAAGGCTATTAATTATCTTTTATATTTATAATTAATATTCTAAATTATAATATATTATAAACTCTCCTTAATATAAAATATAATTAATTTTAGTTATTAATATACTTAAACTTTATTTTTAGAGTCTTCCTATTTACACTATAATATATTCCTATTTAAACCGTAGTACTTTATAATATAAGCTACATTTACTCCTAAATCGCAATTACTACACCTACGCAGCAAAATACAGTATAATACACTAGGAAAGAATATTATTATATAAAATTATATATTTATTAATTAATACTAATTCCTTTAGAAATACATTTCCAGCCCTTTTAATTTAATACTAACGCTTCTTATAAGCTAGCTAACTAACTTATTAGCACTAGGTTACGTAGCCGGGATAACCTTAATTATATCCTTAAATTTAATCCTAAGGTTAGTCTTAGTTTTAAAGTTAAAAGCAGCTGTAGCTATTATAGCTTACTATAAAAAAGACTATTACTAACTTTCTTAATTATCATTTTATAATTCTTATAAACTATAAATTCTTAATCCTTAACTATATTATTATTACTTATTATTAATAATATATTATCCTAATACTGCTTTATCCTCCTGCTTTAGCGTAAGATTTTTAATATA
>NW_020209758.1:0-1174 GCF_003025095.1 Trichoderma harzianum CBS 226.95 | reverse complement strand
TAAATAAAAGTAAATATCTATATTCTAATCTAATTATATTATAAACGCTATAATAATAACTAGCTATTTAAGTATTTTAATAAGTAATATAAAGTAAACTTATATATTTAGTTAACCTAGATTAGATTAATATATAAAATAGTAATCCTTTTCTAAATTAATAAATAATTTATTAATCTATTATTAAATTAAGAAGTTATATTTTAATCCTTTTTTAATTAGTTAAAGGATTAAAGTTAATCTAGTTTAGACTAACCTATTAGCCTATTATTATAACCTTAAGAGCTAGGTTATAATATAATATCCCCCTTCTATTAGTTTTATCCTTAAGACCTTACTGTATTTAATATAAGTAGCTACTTCCTTTTATTTTCATTAGTATTTTAGTTTTTTCCTTATTTTTATATATCTTTATTAATTATTATATTAGGTGTTTATAAAAAATCTTATCCTAAGATAAAGTATTATAATATTTTTTTAGAAATTATTTTATTTTATTTTATTAAAATAAAAAACTATATATATTATTTTAATAAAAAGAAATAAAGCTTTTTAAAGTATTAAATATTTAAAAAAGATTTTATTTACTATATTAAATATATAAAAGATAATAAATCCTTATATAATATACGTCTATTATTATTAGCTTAGCTTTAAAAAATTACTTTATTTTATACTTAGTACGAAAATACTTTTAAAAAAGCTAAAAAAAAGTATAAAATAGTTAATGTAAAGATTAAATATCTTTATAAATAAAAACGTCTATAGCTAAAGAAAATAACTTATATAGTTACGTAGGGTATTAATAATTTAAAGGAGTTAAATAAGGTTAAGTATAAAGAAGTAAAGGCTGCTTATTAGGCTGTAATATTATTACTTAATTTAACTAATCCTATAACTGCAGGTTCTGCGGTTAATGCTATTAATTAAAACGTTTTTAACCCTTTTTTACTAAACCTAGACTTTAGTAGAAGTTATTTATAAGGTTTTTTAAATATTTAAGGTCTTTAATAATTTACTATAATTTTTCTATTTTATTATAGCCTTTTTATTTTACTAAGTATTTAATTTATTAAGTATCTTTATTAAATCTTATTATTTTTAGTTTTTTAACTTTATATTTAAGTTCTTTACCTTAAATAATAATTTTATCTTATATAACTTTACCTATTTC
>NW_020209757.1:0-1178 GCF_003025095.1 Trichoderma harzianum CBS 226.95 | reverse complement strand
TAAAATAATAAAATAATAAAATAATAAAATAATAAAATAATAAAATAATAAAATAATAAAATAATAAAATAATAAAATAATAAAATAATAAAATATACTTTTTTAAATTAATAAAAATCTTAAGTATATAATAAATTAAATTTTATTAAGTTATATTATTTATAAAATTTAATTATAAATAAATATATTAAAAAGGAATAAATAATAAATAAATACCTAAAGGAATTTTTTCTTTATTATAAAATATAAGAATTTCTTTATTTTTTTACTTTTTAATATTTTATTATTTAATAAAATATTAAGCTCTTAAGTATATTTTACTAATCTCTCCTAAGTATAAAAGATACACTACCTAATTAAAATTAAAATAATAGATTATTATTAAACCTTTATTTAGTAGCTATTAGCTAATACTTTACTAATTCTTTTACTTAATAATAGCCTAGCTAATCTATATTTTCTCTTTTATAATTAATTTAAATTACCCTTTTTTACTTTTTTTATTCTTTAGGCTTTAGTAAACTTTCTTTATAATATTAATAATATCTTTATTATAAGTTTTTATAACAGTAGCTATTATCTTAGCCATAGTTACAGTTAGTTTTTTATTACTTTTAGCTATTATAACTGTTTATAAGTATATTATTTTATTAAGTAGTCTTTTATATTATATATATAATTTATTTTTAAGGATTATTACTGCTTTTTATAACCTAACGGAAGGATACTTATTTAGTTTAATTAAGTTATTAAACTATAAATTATAGGGCTTAAAGTATATATTAAGTAGTTATATTATATTTAAACTTTATTATTTAGGCTATTTTATATATATATTTTAAGTTTAGTTTTAAACCTTAATATAGTAGTAGTTATACTTTATAACTTAAATTTTTAAAGTTTAACTTAATTAGCTATAGTTAATTAGGTTAGGTTATAGATTAATTTTAGATTTTAAACTAAAAGCTAGGGTATAGTTTTTCTTTAACTTAGCTATTATAGCTTTACTAACCCTTTTAATAATAAATATAACCTTTATATTTTACTAATAAAATAATTTATTATAATTAATTTATTAAATTTAATAATAAATAAATAAATAAATAAATAAATAAATAAATAAATAAATAAATAAATAAATAAATAAATAAATAAATAAATAAATAAATAAATAAATA
>NW_020209756.1:0-1182 GCF_003025095.1 Trichoderma harzianum CBS 226.95 | reverse complement strand
TATTAAAAATTAATAATAATTAAATAAAATTAAAATTAAATTACTTTATAAAAGTAATATAATTATTAATATAAAAAAAAGTTAATTTAAAAACCCTTTAAAATATATTAAAATTAAAATATATACTTAATAATAAAAAAGTACTTAAGTATTTATATAATTTAAATATAAATAATTTAAATTTTTAAAAAGTAAAAAATAATAAAAGTAAAGCTTTAATTAGTTTTTTATAAAGTTATAAATATATATTATTTTTAAAAAATAATAAAAAGTAAAAAAAATATTATTATTATTATTAATATTTTTTTTTACTATTATTATTATTATTTTTATTTTAATTTAATTTTTTTATAAAAAATATTTATAAATAATAAAAAAAAGTAATTTTATTATTAATATTATTACTATTATAAAAAAACCTTATTTTTAAATAACAACTTATTAATTAAATAATTAAATATTAAGTTTTAATTTAATATTTTAAATTTTTTTTAGCTAAATATTAATAAAATTAAAAATATATTTTATAAAAGTTAAATTTATTTTTATAAAAATATTTACTTTTTTACAAATACTTTTAAAAATTATATAATAATAAAATATTAATATAATATTTATAAAAATATAATTTTTTTACTAAAAAGTAAAAGTTTAAAATACTAAGCTTAATTATTACAAAATATTATTTAATAATATAAATTAAGTTTATTATTATAAAAGTAAGCTAAGGCCTTTATATTTTATTTTTAAATAAATATAAATTATATATAAAAAAAGTTCAAGTTATTTTATTATAATATTACTATTTATTAATAAAGTAATTATATTTATACTTTTACTATAAAAGTAAAATAATTAATAAAATTTTATAATTTTACTATTAACTTTATTATATTATTATAAGTTTAAAATTACTTTAGTTTATAATTATAATTAAAAATAATTAAGTTAAATAATTAAATTAAACTTTATCAATAGTTTAATAAATTAAATAATAAAGTATTAATATAATATAAGTAAATTACTATTTTTTAATTTAATAAATTTAATAATTATAAATAAAATAATAATTATAAAAATAATTAATTATAAATACTATTATATAATTACTTAATATAAAATTATAAACTTTTTAATTATAATTAATTATATATTAATAAATAATAAAATAATTTAAAACCT
>NW_020209755.1:0-1183 GCF_003025095.1 Trichoderma harzianum CBS 226.95 | reverse complement strand
TAGTAAAATTAATTTATATATATAAACTTAATAGATATTATAGAATTAAAAAAATTATATAATAAGTTAAATAATACTTTAAATTTAAGGGTATTAAAATATAAGTATAAAAGGTTATATTAAAATATATAATATATAAATAAGCCAAAAGCTCTAAATATAAGCTATATAAATAACTATAATTGCTCCTTATACTACAGAGACTATAGGAATTAATTTTATTTAACTTAATTACTAAGCTACTTTTTTTAAAAGAACTAGTTATAAGGGTATTTTATGATAGTATTTTTATAATAGTTAATAAACTTATAAAAATAGCCTATTTTATACTATTTAAGGAAGTTAGTAATATAAAAAAATTAGCTTATATAGTAATAAAATATATTATAAGTAACTATAGACTACTAAAAGATATAATCTTTAATAAAGGAAATATATTTATATTTAAATTTTAAAAAGTACTTATAGCTAAATTAAAAATAAATTATAAAGCTAATATAGCTTATTTATGATAAGCTGAGCTCCTATAGTGTTAGTATAAGAGGAATTCCCAAGGGACAAACCTTATACTAGGTTTATATTAGCGGATAGGCTAGGCTAGACTAGCGGGTAATTAATAAGGATAAAAGGGTTTATTTACACAACTAGTAGATAATACTCTATAGGTATAACTAAGCGTTATTTTATATTTACAACTAGCTATTTAAACTATTTTAAATAAGCGTAAAGAAGTTATATATATAATATAATATTTACTTATATTTACTTTCGTAAAAGTAAATATCTTCTTAATTAGGTAACTGTTTACTAGTATTTACTTTTCGTAAAGTGAATATAATCTTAATTAGTTTATGTAGACCGTTATTTATCTATAGTACCTACCCTATAGGTCTACCAGTTACAACCATAAGTTATTAAGTCGTAATATAATACTCCCCTTCCATTAGTCTTATCCTTAAGGCCTAGTCTATATTCTACATAAGTACTACAGCCCCCTTATTTATTAAGTAAGTATTTTCCCTTTTTAATTATTATTATACCTAATTATATTAAAAAGCTAAAGGTACTATTAAAGTTATATTCTATAGATTACTAAAATTCCTAACTAAATTTTATTTATTCTTTTAAGTTTAAAGTAGTACCTTATATATAATACTTAAATAAAAGGATTTATTATATAGTA
>NW_020209754.1:0-1185 GCF_003025095.1 Trichoderma harzianum CBS 226.95 | reverse complement strand
AACTAATATCTTATGTAAAGCTTTATCTTTATTAAATTTATTATTAATAACCTTTAACTTTTTATTTTGTATATTTAAATTAAATAAAGAGTCGTATGTTAAAGGAATAACATCAGATTTTAAAGAAAGTAAGTTATTAATAATTAAATTATAATAGCCAGTTATAAAAGGTTATTAAGCAAATTATTAAATAATAAAATTAATTAACCTAAATAGCTTTAAGTTGCTAAATATCCCGACTAGTATTTTATAATTATAATATTAATTATTATTACTTATATATAATAAATTAATTATAATTATTTATAATTAAATTATTATATTTATATTATAATAAAAATATAATTATAAAAAAAACCAGAAGTTCTATTAAATTAATTAAAAAAATAAAATAATAACTTACTTCTTTTTCTAATCTTTTTAGATTCCTTATTATAAGCTATAAGGGGGTGTTTTAATTAATAGTAACGGGCTAAATTCGATAATTTAAAGCCTTTTAGTTAATAAATAGCTTTAAATTTACAACTAGTAATTAATTAATAAAATAAATAAAATAATAATAAAATAAATAATAAAATAATAATAAGATAAATAATAAAATAAATAATAAAATAATAAGATAATAATAAAATAAATAACTAACCTTATATAGCATATTTCCATTTCCTAATCTTTTCCTAATTTAATAAGTAATAAATCCTTTATAAATAAGTTATTTTAAAAAATATAAATTTTCAAATCCTTATTTTCTTCTAATTTAAATTCAGGTCTATTATAAATAGAATCGCTAATTATAGTAGCTTTATTATCTATAATAAAGGAATTTAAATATAAAAAAGGATCAGAAACATTAAGGTTATTATAAATAAGTGGTGGTTTAGAATTTAAATCAGTAGCTTTATAAGCTTCTTCTTTAAAATTATTAATTTCTTTATATTTATAATCGGAATCTATTATAATAAAATAAAGAAGTATTATTATAATAAGGAAGTGTTATTATAATAAAAAACTATTATTATAATAAATAAAAATAAAAAAAACATAAAGGAAAAAGGCTAATTATATAAATAATTTAATCTTATAATAACTAATAATAAATCATATAATAAAAATAAATCAGACTATAGGTTATACTATAAATTATATAATAAAAATAAATTAGACTATAAGTCATACAATAGAAAT
>NW_020209753.1:0-1193 GCF_003025095.1 Trichoderma harzianum CBS 226.95 | reverse complement strand
ATATTAAAGAAAAACTAATATAAAGACTTAATTATTTAATTAATTAATACTTTATACTAAATTAAGATAAATAACTTAATTATTAATAATATAAAAAAATATATTAAAAACTAAGAAAATAAATAATACTTAAAAAGTATTTTTATAAATATTAAATACCTAATATTAAATAAACTTATTTAAGTACTAAAAGATTTATAAAGTAAAGTAGTAAAATTAATTTATATATATAAGCTTAATAAATATTATAAAATTAAAAAAACTATATAGTAGATTATATAATACTTTTAATTTAAAAGTATTAAAAAATAAATATAAAAGGTTATATTAAAATATATAATATATAAATAAACTAAAGTATTATATTATCTTCTTTATAAAAAACTATAACTTTTATTAATTTTAGTTAAAAATTAAGAATTAATAATATTTAATTATATTATAAAGCTTCTACTTTTAAAAAAACCTATAATTAATAATACTTAAAATAATATTTTTATAATAGTTAATTAACTTTTAAAAATAGCTTATTTTATTTTAGTAATAAAGAAAAGCTTTATAAAAAACTTAGCTTATATATTTTTCTAATATATTTATATAAACTATAGACTACTAAATAAGATTATTTTAAATAGAGGATTAACGTTTATATCAAAATTTTAGTAATTATTTATAATATAAATTAGACTTAAATATAAAACTAGTATAGCTTATTACCCTTAGATAAATAAATAAATAAAATAAATTAACTAAATTATTAAAATATACTTATAATATTATATTAACTTTAACTAAAATAATTAAGTAAAATATTTACTAATTACCTAAGTATTTTATAATAATATACTAATAGAATTTATAAATTATTTACTATTTTATATAAACTATAGGTTTAAACTAAATCTATATTAACTACTTATTAAAGGAGAAAATACTAGTAAAATTATTATTATAACTAATAAATTTAAAGAACTATATTAAAAATTATAAATATAACTTAAATTTATTAAATAATAAATAACTAAATTTATAAATATAAAAAAATTAAAAAATTAACCTTTAAAAAAGGAAATATAGTTTACTTATTTTAATACTTGTAAAATAATAAATAGCTAAATATTAAAATAAATAGGCTAAGTAATAAATTTAATTTTAAAAAACTTAAACTTTATAAAGTTATAAAGAAAATTAAA
>NW_020209752.1:0-1194 GCF_003025095.1 Trichoderma harzianum CBS 226.95 | reverse complement strand
TTATTAATAATTAAGTTATTTATTTTAATTTAGTATAAGGTATTAATTAATTAAATAACTAAGTCTTTATATTAGTTTTTCTTTAGTATTTATACTTTAACTTCTAAGATTTTTTAAAAATAGTTTAAGTACCTGCTAAGTATATTAGCGTATTTATTATCTAATCCGCTATAGTATTTAATAATAAGCTTAAACTTAGAGAGTTACTTATAATATTTAATTTATTTATAAAATAGTTTTTATATTATTATAAAGTAAGTAATATTTTAGTAATCTATAAGTATAACGTCCTGACCTAATACTTAAATAGTATAGGGTAAGTTCCTAAGGTAATAAACTAAGGTTAATTAGTTTATATTAGCAAAAAGGATAAAAAGTAGCTTTAAGTAGATGTAATTATAAAGTAAGTAAAATATAATAAAGATTTAGTTTATATTTAATTTTAATACTTTATTAACGACTATCTATCTAAGTTATTTAAAAAGCATAAAGAATTAAATCTTATATATCTAGTCGTTCCTAGTAGCTTACTCTTAGGATCGTAAGCCTAAATGTAGGATTACTATCTTATAAGTAATCTATCTAAGGTAGCTTATAATAAAATTATTGCTCTTACGTTAATTAGTTCTTTAGGTAAAGTATTCTTCTATAGTATATTCCTAATGTACCTTGTCTTAGGTTAAGCTGTAATAATAAGGATTATTATTAAAAATTAACTTTCTTTATAATAGAAATAGTAAGTACTTAGTATATAATTAGAAATTCCTTATTGTAGATAGGGTATTTAAGTTTTAGTTTATATAGTTTCTTAAAGAAATAAATAATAGGCCTAAGTTTTTTTTTCTTTATATTATTTAGTTAGCTAAGTACTCCCTTAATTATATAATCTAAGGCATTAGTTTTAATTATAATAGGTTTATTTAGATTAAATATTATAAATACTAGTATACTTATAAAAGCTTATTTAAAGTATTTAAAAGCTATTAAAGTATCTTATATTAATTTAAATTTAATGTCTTTCTTTATTAAGTTTATAAATAGTATAGCGGTTTTTAAAAAATCCTTAATAAAATATTAATAGTAATTAGTAAGTTTTAAAAAGCTTTATACTTACTTAACGTTCTATAGTAGTTCTTAATTATTAATTACCTTAAGTTTCTTAAGGTTTATTTAAACTTTACCTAGGGTAATAAT
>NW_020209751.1:0-1196 GCF_003025095.1 Trichoderma harzianum CBS 226.95 | reverse complement strand
CTTTTTATTAGTTTTATCTTTAAGGCTAGTTATACAATAGTATTTATAAATATAGCTTAATCTTATAAGTTTTTTTTTTTTTTTTTTTTTTATATTATTATAAGTATAAAAGTTTTAAAGACTGTTTTTTATAAAATCTATAAGTAATTATTACTTATATTATTTATTTTAATTAATAGATCTAAAGTAAATATACCTTATTTATATTATTTTTATAAATTAATTACTTATTATATAATTAAGGATTTATTTTATTATTATAAGTATATTAAATATAATTATTTTTATAATAAAGTATTAGTTATATTTTTTTATATGTAATATATACCTTTTTTATAGTAAAGTTATTATTAATTATTTTTTTTAATAATAAAGGTATTAAATTAGCAAAAAAAATTAAAAAAGGAGGAAGAAAAAGTTAAAAAAGCCTTAGATTTTTTTTATATTTAATTTATTAATCTTTAAAGTAAGGTAACTATATCTATAAACTACTTATTTTATATTTATTATATAAAGAAAAAAGTTAAAGAATATAATACTAAATTAATTTATTATAAAATATAGAAGTTAAATAAAAAAAATAGTATTTTTAAAGCCTAGGTAGTATAAGATTTTTAATACCTAGGGGTATTTAATAATATTAATTAAACTTCCTTAGGTATTAGTTTAAAGTTTATAGATTTAGGTTTTTTTATATTAATAAAAAAAATTTATATACCTTTTTTTTCTTAAGTTGTTTTTTTATTTATTAAGTAGCTAGCGTTAAGAGTTTTAAATATAATCTTAAGTTTTTTTAAAAGTTTTATATTAGTTTTATTATATTGAAGCTTTTAATAAGTTCTTAAATATTATAAATTAAGTTATACTTTTTTTATTTAACTTAGTATTTAATTTTATTATTTTTTTTAGATTTTTTTATATTACTAAGATTTTTTTAACTTTTTATTTTTCTTTATTTTCTAAAATAATTATTTTATTTAAAATTAGCTTTTCTATAGCTTTATTAATTTATACTTTTCTAAAAGTAATATATAAAATATAAAATATTTTAATTATGTATTTTTTAGTATTTTTAATTTATAATTAATATTATTAATTTTTTTTAAAATTTTAAATAAATTAATTTTTTTAAAATTAAGCTTATTATTTAATTAGTTTATTTTAATATTTAGTATTTTATAGCCTTATATATATTA
>NW_020209750.1:0-1207 GCF_003025095.1 Trichoderma harzianum CBS 226.95 | reverse complement strand
CTAAGAATTAGTTTAAACTATACCTTTAAGACTTTAAATAATATAATTAAGCTAAAAAAAAGGCTACTACTAATATACTTTTTAATAAATATTAAAAATTTAAAGACTAACTTAAGGTATTATTTAACTAAATTAATAAAAAAAAGGAAGTAGAAAATATATTACTAAAACTTTAATAATAAGGTATATATACTAAATATACTACTAAGTTTATTTAAATCTATGCTAAAATAAACCTTAAAAATACAGCTAAGAAAATATTATATTATTAAAGATTAAAATTAAAAGTAAAAGATAAACTAGCATAAGATAATCTTCTAACTACGTTTAAAGCACTTTTTAAAAAGGCTAGTTATATTAATAACTAATAATTTAAATAATAGAAAGAAAAGTAAGCTAAAAAAGGAGGAAATAATAAAGTATACTACCGCCTTTAATATTATACTAATTAAAGTAAAAAATATAACTTAGCCTTATTAAATAATAAAAAACCAGGACTAATAGATCTAAATACTATTAATACCTATAGGTTTATAAGTAAATATAACTACTGTAGTAAGATAAGCTATAAGGAAAAGGACTATTAGAAAAAGCATAAAAGACCTAATAATTCTAAAAAATTTAATAATAATAAAAAGGTTAATAAGGTCTAAGTTAATATTATTAAAACAGTACCCTATAACTTACTTAGTTAAACTAGGTATTATAATAAATAATACCTTATATATAAAGAAGGAAAGGAAATATTAAACTAATATCTTAAAGTACCTAAAAAAACATAGCTAAAATATATTATAGTTAATATTATAATTTCTAAAGAAGTTAGCTAATAAATAATTAACTAGGCTATTAATAATATACCTATAGCTATTACTACCTTAAAAAATACTAATATAACTTAGGATAAATATAAGGAAGTATAAAATAAAGCCCTTAATATTTTACCTATAAAAAAAAAAGGGGAATAAGTAAACGCTTTTATCTATAAATAAAGGGAAAAACCTAAATAAAAGATAGATTACACTAACCTTAATATTATAAAACTATACGAAAACTATAGATCTTAAGAACCCTAGGGACTTAATTACCCCTATAGATAAAAACCCTTTAATTATAAATTAAAAAGGATAGAAATATATAACCTAAGCAAATTCCAATAGATACTTAAATAATATAAAATTATTTAATAATAAGCGCTAAGTAATAA
>NW_020209749.1:0-1228 GCF_003025095.1 Trichoderma harzianum CBS 226.95 | reverse complement strand
TTATTATTTTATTATTTTATTATTTTATTATTTTATTATTTTATTATTTTATTTTAATAGCTAATTTAATTATAGGATTTAAAAAACTTTTAGAAAGCTATACTATAACATATATATTTCAGCGATTTAGAAAAGCTTTAGAGCCTTTTCCTTATTTATTAGATTTAAATAATCTATTTAGGTATTTATTTAGTATTTTATTATATTATTATTATATTATATTAATATTATTATTTACTTTTTTATAAAGCTAATTTATATATTTTAGTATTACGGAAGACAATACCTATTATAATAATACATTTATAAAATCTTTTAAAAAAACCTTATAAAAAAGCTAATAATAAAGACTTTATAAATAATATTAGATATATAGTGTGTATTATTAATTTAATAGCCTAAGATATATTAAAAGACTATATATCTTCTATTTCTTCTAATTTATTTTTATTTAATTATATAAATAATAATTTATATAATTATAATAAAGAAGAAGAAGAAGAAAGAAAAAAAAAAGAAGAGAAAAATAATAATTCTTCTAATAGTAAGTTTTTTATTTATATTTATAATATTATTTATTTACATTTATAATATTTATTTATTAATTTATTTTATAGATTTAATTCATTAATTACAGCAGATTATTTCATTAGTTAAATATACCCAAGAGCTTAGTAACTTATTAAGTAAAGGGATATTAAAAGCTAAAAGGGACAAAAAAATTCCTACTTCTTATAATAAGGAAAAAATTCCTTTAGGTAATTATTTATTTATTATTTATTATTTATATATCTTTATTAATTAATTAATTTTAATAAATAATGCAACCCATTGGAATTCAATATTTTATATACTTGAAATTGCAATTAGTTCAAAGGAAGCTTTATTATATTATTATAATAATATAATTAATAAAGAATTTCAAAGAGTATATTTTTATTATTTTATTTATTATTATACTATTTTTATAAAGCTAATTTATTTATAGTTATGTTTTTCTAATTTTGAATAGGAAGCTTTAAAAGAATTAAGAACTATATTTCTTATTTTTTTAAAGCCTTTTATTAAATTACAAGGTTAATTTTATATAGCAATTCCTATAGCTTTATTATATATTTATAAAGTAAATAATAAGCTAGAATTATTATATTTAAAATATACTAGAAAGCTTTATAATAATAAATTAGTAAGTTATTTATTTATTTATTTATTTATTTATTTATTTATT
>NW_020209748.1:0-1238 GCF_003025095.1 Trichoderma harzianum CBS 226.95 | reverse complement strand
TAATATATATTTTTTTTTATTTTTTTATAAACTTTATATTACTTAATTATTATATATTATATTTAAATAAAACCTAGGTTATATTATTTACTTTTTTATATAAGTATTATATATTTTTTTATATAAGTTTACTTTTTTATAATATAAACCTTATATAAGCTTTTATTACTTATTATAAATTTTAATATAAATTTAAGTTTAATTCCTTTTACTAAAATATTACTATTATTAATTATATTAATATATTTTAAATTATATTATATTTACTTTTTTATTAACTTTTTATTTATATTATTAATATATTATTATAATTTTATTATAAACTTAAGCTAACTTTTTTTAATATTTAATATAACTTTAATAAAATATATTATTAATACTTATTCAATCAAAAGTAATTTTAATAATAAAGTAAATAAACTTTTAAATATTATTTTTTACTTTTATTATTAATACATTAATTTTTTAATTACTTTTAATATAATAATTTTATATATTTTTAATATAAAAAAAGGTTATATTATTTACTATAAATATTATTATATTTATACTTAAATTAATAATTTATTTACTATTAATTTAAAATTATATTATATTTTTTAAAAACTTTAAAAAAGTATTATAAATAATAAAAATTATATTATTATATTTATTATAAAAAAATAATAATATTTTAAATACTAAAGTAAAATTATTTTAGGTTTTTATAAAACTAAATTATTAATTTAAAAAAATCCTATAAATTTTTAAATTAACTTTAAGTAATACTAAGTTAGCTAATATTAATACTTTAACTAAAGTAAGTTTTTTATTAAATTATTTTAGCTTAATATATTTATTACTATTAAAACTTTTATTTATTATAATTAATAATTATAAATTTAATAATTTATATAGTTTTTTAATATAAATATTTATCCCTTTTATAAATTTAAGTTATAATATTAATAAATATAAAAAATATTTAATATATTTTTAAACTCATTTAATAATATACTTATATAATTATAAATTAATATTTATATATTCTTTTTTTTAACTCTTTATAAAAAAATAAATATCTTTAATTTAACTTTAGCTTAAGTTTAATAATTATATTTATTATACTTTAAGTTAAAGCTACTATAATTACTAATATAATTAATTATATTTTTAATTATATTTTTAATTATATTTATATTATTATTATTAATTTTACTTTTTTTATTATTTTAATAACTAAAGTAAATACTTTTTTT
>NW_020209747.1:0-1245 GCF_003025095.1 Trichoderma harzianum CBS 226.95 | reverse complement strand
AAATTTACGGAAATGTAGTTTATACAAATCCTGATTTATTGTTGAAAATAAAAATTTCAGTTTGAGAAAAAAATCTAATTCACTAATAATTCTAGTGATGGGAAATGTGTAGTGAGGCAACATTGAGCCTAAAATGTCGATTGCTCCACTAGATTATAGAAAGGTTTCTGAACGCGAATGCGAACCTATCGTTGGAGTAACCAGCGGCTATTCTTTAAATATTACCAATGACATCTTTAAAAAACACTCGTTTAAATGATCACACACAGGAAGTAATAAGAGACTCTAATTTACAGGAGTTAAACCCACTTGGAAGAGTACCAAATGTGGGCCTTAAGGAATTTCGAAAAAATAATTCAAAAATAAATAGATATTTGTGATATCAAACTGCTCGTATTGAGAAACATCTTAGAGAAAAAAACTATGATGCTATCGTACTAATTTTCTTAATGCTTTTAAAAAACTCGATTTCATATCAAATATTAATGTTTCATAAAACAAAAAGTTATTGATATTGAAAAAAACCTGAGGAAGTAGTTATTAAAGATTTTACAAAAACAGTTAATAAGCTCAGATCATTTGATCTAACTCTCTACCTGAAAAGGTTCTACGTAATAAAAAATAAACTGGATTCAAATAGACAAGGTATGAAGTTTGATCCTGCAGCAAATCCACTGCTTCCGGGTGAAAAACTTAGACCAATTGGTTCTCCTGAACTACCTAGTGCAGTTATATCAAAAGCCTTTACAAATATAATAGGATATATGTTTGAAGATGATAGAGGTGGTCATAAGTTAAATTATATGGCAAGTCAACATGGATACCGTCCTAACAAGGGTGTGTATAGTGCGATATTAGGAGTAATCAAGGAATATTTGAAAGATCCTTCAGTGCATATAATGGAGTATGACTTTAAGTCATATTTCAACAAAGTTGCAATAAATTGAGTAAGATATAAGCTGGAGGAGAAATCAACTATGCTTGCTAATCTTGTGGGCTCAATGTTGCTTAAAGTCGAGTATATATTTGATGATATAGAAAAAGAGAATGAATTGACTGTATACGGTGTAAAACAAATAAAAAATAAGCTATACCCCTTAATATTACGTAGTGGGCTACCACAAGGGCTTTCTATGTCTCCACTATTAAGCACACTAGCACAGGAGTTTGCTCCGGTTCATCCCGGTAATAAAGCATTTGCTGATGATGGCTTATTTTTAAGTAAAGATCCTGAAGAATTCTATT
>NW_020209746.1:0-1248 GCF_003025095.1 Trichoderma harzianum CBS 226.95 | reverse complement strand
CGACCATAAGAGCTGGGTCGTGACAAAAAGTTTAATAATATTTTTTATATATTTTTTTTCTTTATAATTATAATATTTAATATTCTTTTATTATACTTTAATAATACTAAGGTTTATTAATTTTAATTATTTATTATTAAATAAAGTAATATAATTATTTTACTTTTTTCCTTAGTTAACTTAATATCCTTAAGTTTACTTTAGTTAAATATTATAAAAAATTTTATTTTTTTTTACTTTTATTTTTTTTATTATTTTTAATTATAATTATTAATTTTAATAACTTTTTAAATATAATTAGTAAAGGTTAATTTTTTATAATTAATTTTAAAAAGTTTATTTTTAAGTTTAGGTTTTATATTAGTATAATAAATTTCCTTTTTAATTTTTTTAATTTAGTTAACTTTAGTTAATAAATATAAAAAAGTTAAAGTATACTTACTTAATAATTCTTTTTAAATAATAAAATAAAGTTTTTACTTAGCTTTTTATTATTTATTTATTATATTAAAGAATTTCCTAAGTTATTTTTAAAATTCTATATACTTAGTATAAATTTCTTTAGTTTATAATTTAAGTTATTTTAAATTAATTTTACTTTTTTTATAATTTTATATAATAAATTAAAATTATATTATAGTATTTTTTATAAAGTAGCTGCTTATAATAATAACTTTATTTTTATTATTTTTTAAAATATAAAAAAAGTATTTAAAATAAGTTATAAATTTTAAAAAAAATTTATTTATTTTATATAAATTTTTATTAAAGGATTTAAGCTTTATTAATTTAAAAACTTTACTTTTTTTTTTTTAAAAGTCCTAAAGTTATATTTTAAAAGCTTTAAACTTAGCCTTTAGTTTATTATAATTAACTTAATTAATTATATTTTTAGCTAATATATTTTTAAATTTAATATTACTATTATAATTACTTTAAGCTTTATTTTTATAATTAGTATTATTATTTAAAATTTTAAAGTTTATAAATTATTAAGTTTTTAATATTTTATTACTTATAAATTTAAAGTAACTATTTAAATAAAAGTTATTATTATATAATAAACTAGGTTCTATAGGTTAATATAAGTTAGCTATTTCTAAAGGATAAACTTTAAAGTAGTTTTATAATTTATATTAGTAAAGTAGTTAAATTAATAAATAAATAATTTTATTACTAATTATAAAGTAAAGTATTTAAATATTTAATTTAATTACTATAATAATAACTAGCTATTTAAGTATTTTA
>NW_020209745.1:0-1249 GCF_003025095.1 Trichoderma harzianum CBS 226.95 | reverse complement strand
TTATTATTTTATTATTTATTATTTTATTATTTATTATTTTATTATTTATTATTTTATTATTTATTATTTTATTATTTATTATTTTATTATTATTTTATTATTTACTAATTATTTATTTTAATAGAATAAGCCTTTAGAGTAGTAGAAAGCTAATACTAATAGATTTCCTATTTTATCTATTTTAGCAAGACGTTATTTAGCTATTCCTGCTACTTCTGCTGCTATAGAAAGTGTGTTTTCTATTAGTAATAATATTATAACAAAGGCTAGAAATAGGTTAAATCCTAACCTAGTTTCTGAAATAATATTATTAAAAAGCTGGATGAAGGATTTTAAAGAGCTTGAAAATGAATATTTTGAAGAAAATAACTTAGATTAGCTTATGTAATTATTTTATTTATATAGTTTTTTTATTTATTTAATAAACGTTATTTTATTATAAAATAGGAATTTTTTTATAGTATAATTATAAAGATATAATTATTAAAAAGTAAAAAAAACGTAAAGTATTCTTTTAGATTAAAATAATAATAAAAATCTTATAATTTAAATTATAGCTTTATTATAGCTTATATAATAAAAATAAAAATACTATTATAAAATATAAATAATAAATATTAATATTTTACCTATAAGGTTTATATAGCTTATAAGTTGAATTAGTTATTTTAATAGTAAGTTTTTTTATAATGTAAAAGCGTTCTTTTAGGTCTAAATAGCACTTAAAATTTTACTATTTAAATTACAGCTTTATTATAGCTTCTATAATAAAAAGAAAAACAGTATTATAAAATATAAAAGATTAATATTATTATTATATTTATAAATTTTATAAAGCTTATAACTATAATTAGTTATTTTAATAGTAAATTTTTTTTATAATGTAAAAGTGTTATTTTAAGTCTAAATAATACTAAAAATTTTACTATTTAAATTACAGCTTTATTATAATATAAATAATAAAAATGAAAATAGCTTTATAAAATATAAATAATAAATAATATTATATTATATTTTATTTAAATAATAAAATAGTATTTTAAAATAGTATTTTTTAATTAACGAATTTAGTAACGAATTTAGTAACGATTCGTTATTCGTTATTCGTTAACGAATAACGAATTTTATTCGTTTCGTTTTCTTCAACTAACTAACGAAACGAAGATTCGTTAACGAATAACGAATAGAATTCGTTTCGTTTTCTTCAGGGCACTAACGAAACGAATCGTCACTAATTGGCAACCCTGGT
>NW_020209744.1:0-1250 GCF_003025095.1 Trichoderma harzianum CBS 226.95 | reverse complement strand
TATCTTTAAGCAGGGTTATTCTTAGTTTATTTAATTCTCTTAGTTCTTCCTTATACTAAGGGTAGCTGTTATCTTTTTATTATAATAAATTAAAAAATTATTTATTTATATCTATAATATAGACCTTTTTTCTTAGTTCTAGGATTTTATCCTTGCGTTTTTTCTTAGGTACTTAATAGTTTCTAGCTATATAGCTATTTTTACTATAGTTATAGTACTTAAATTCCTTCTTATATTATAGGATATTTAGATCTATTTTTCTTAGTTTACTACTATTATCTTTAGTAATTTCCTTATTTTATTTCTTACCTTAGTTAGCTTAATATTTACTTTATTAATATTATTAAGTAGTACTATTCTTAAGTTTATATAGTAAGTTATTAGTTTAAATATAAATATTTATAAATAAAACTAAGGTATAAGTTAATTAGTTAATGTTATATACCTTTACTTTAACTTTTAGCTTAAGTCTATTATAAAATTATTTAATAAAGGCTAACTTATTCTATTTAATATATATGGAGGTATTTTAAAATTTTATAGTATAATTTAAGTATTTCCTTTTTTAATATATTATAATTAAAATATTTTTAGCTATTTAATTTTTACTAATATTTCTAAATACTTTCTTTAGTTTAAAAATATATTTATTATAATTATTAAAGATTTACTAAGTTTATTTTTCTACCCCTTTAATTAAACCTTTTAGGTAATTATTTAAAATAGGCCTAAACTATTTTAAAGTAATACTTTTAAAGCGTAAAGTAGTAAAATAAACCTTCTTTTTAGCTATATTAAAAGTATTTTTAAAATCCTTAAAGTATACTTTAAGTTAAATTAAATATAAGTAAAGTTCTTTAATATCTTCTTTAAATATAGGAGGTAGTTAGCGTTTAATAAGGATTTTAATATTAACTATCTTAGGCTTATCTTTATTAAGTTTCTTAGCTAAAACTTTATTAAGTTAGTATATATTTTAAATAAGTACTAAAAGTTTTTTATTCTTAAAGAATAAAATATTAAGTAAGTTTTTTATAGTAATATTTCCGTTTTTATTAACTATAAATATATTAGGTTTAATAGCTAAGGTATTAGTAGTTAAGCTAAATCTAGGTATAGTAGTTTATATTACTTAAAGGTATTTAGTATTTTTCGAAATAAAAGTTATTAATATATAATATCTTAACCTAATACTTAAATAATATAAGGTAAGTTCCTAAGGTAATAAGCTAAGGTTAATTAGTTTATAT
>NW_020209743.1:0-1251 GCF_003025095.1 Trichoderma harzianum CBS 226.95 | reverse complement strand
AAACTTAATAAAGAAAAACTAAAGATTATTAATATTAAAATTTTTATTAAATATTAACTACCCCTTATATTTAAAGAAAATATTAAAAAACTTTACTTTTATTTAATTTAACTTAAAGTATACTTTAAGAACTTTAAAAATACCTTTAATATTATTAAAAAGAAGGTTTACTTTACTACCTTATACTTTAAAAATACTATTTTAAAATAATTTAGGTCTATTTTAAATAATTATTTAAAAAANTTAGTTAAAGAAGCTAAAGAATAAATATAATAAATCTTTAGTAATTATAATAAATATATCTTTAAGTTAAAGAAAGTATTTAAAAATATTAATAAAAATTAAATAATTAAAAATACCTTAGTTATAATATATTAAAAAAGAAAATACTTAAATTATAGTATAAAATTTTAAAATATTATTATATAATTTAAATAAAATAAGTTAGCTTTTATTAAGTAATTCTATAATAGCTTTAAATAAAAAGTTAAGGAAAAAGTATATAATATTAACTAATTAACTTATACTTTAATTTTATTTATAAATATTTATATTTAAGTTAATAATTTACTATATAAACTTAAGACTAATATTATTTAATAATATTAGTAAAATAATTATTAAGTTAATTTACGTAAAAAATAATATAAAAAAATTATTAAAAATAATAGTAGTAAATCTAAAAGAATAAATTTAAATATCCTATAGCGTAAAAAAGAATTTAAGTATTATAACTATAGTAAAATAAGTTATATAGCCTAAAACTATTAAATACTTAAGAAAAAATATAAAAATAAAATTCTAAAACTAAAAAAAAAGGTTTATATTATAAATAAAAATAAATAATCCTTTAATTTATTATAATAAAAAAATAATAATTACCTTTAATATAAGGAAGAATTAAAGAAAATAAGTAAAACTAAGGAAGAAATACCTTTACCTAAAACTATATTTAACTTAGTTAAAAACCTTATAGTTAATAATATAATTTAATGGAATTATAAGTTATTATTTTTTAAAAAATAGTTTAGTAATATTATTAATTTTATTAAAAGTAAATCTAAAGAAATTAATAAATTTATTAAATTTTAATATTAAGTTAATATTTATAACCTTAAGTAAAATATTAAACCTTTTATTTATTAAGAACTTTAAGATAAACTTATATAATAGTAATTATATAATAATAAATAATAAATTATTATAAATTTAAATATAAATAAAATATAAAAACTTTAAGGAAATTACTAA
>NW_020209742.1:0-1254 GCF_003025095.1 Trichoderma harzianum CBS 226.95 | reverse complement strand
CCCCCCTTCTAGGCCACCCAAAAAATCCCAGCATCATAAACTACCTCAACAATTTGACCCTTAACAACTCAATAGATTGTGGCTCAAATATGTTCTAACTTGGTGTGTGCCTCTCTGACTTAATGAAATCTGTATATATCTAACATAGAATTATTATCCAGGTGCTTGAGATGGTGGCTAATGGGAAATCTATCAAGAAAGCCTCGACGAAGTAGGGTGCTCCAAGGGCCACTCTCTTGAACCGCGTACATGGTTGAGACTACAGCAAGGAAGCATTTACCTCCTGTGAGAGGCTTTTCCAGACGCAGTTCAATCAGCCTATCCAATGGGTTCTGATCTAGGGCTCTATAGGCCTTCCTGCCGCGCGCTGGCATTTCAGGCTGTCCCTGTATCCTCCTAGTGACAGCTACTTGTGGGACAATTTACCTCGCTTCCAAGTAATCATTGAATAGGCAAAGATTGGGCATGGTCTTCTCGGAGACGAGTTACGTAACTGCACCCGGTAAACAAAATTGGTAGGAGTGGAAGATATATGCGAACACGCCACTTGCAAGTCAATTTGGCGAGTATATTTTAAGTTGTGGCTAGAGTTGCTTGAGCAATCACCATTTTCTCATGGAAGCCAAGCCCTCCGCCTCAAGATGCCGGGCAAGCTCTTTCGTCATGACGTCCCAAAGGCCCTGAGCTTGCTTCCTATCGTTGACTACGGAGTACAAACCCGAAGGCTTACCAACGGGCATGAGCAGCTTACCTTTGAACTGATCTGGGTCGGAGCGGATCTGATCGGAAGTAGCTGCGAACAGTGGAGAAGCAGCACCTTGCTCTGAACTCATATAAAACGTGCGGGCCATCATCCGCATGAAGGCATTGTTAGCCTCGGCAACTCCCTCGGTGGCTACTTCACCGGGGTGAACGATGAGTGAAAGTATGTTGAGGCTGTACTTGTCGAACAACTCCTGCATCTTCGAGGCGTAGACCATTGCTCCGGCCTTGGAGACGCTGTACAGAATCATGTCGCTAGCGAAGAGGAACTTCAGAAAGTAACGCCAGGCGAGGGGATAACAAGTTACAGGAGTGACGAGCCCAGCAGCCGAGTCAAATTGGAATTGGAAGTTGGCAGGGAGGAAGGCTTTTGGCGCTGTAGAGGCGATGGTCACGATTCTAACGTCGGCACCTGAACGCTTGGAGGTAGTCTCGAGCAGGGGCATAAGACGGTCAATGAGTAGAAACGGGCCTAAGAAACTTGAAAGCGTT
>NW_020209741.1:0-1255 GCF_003025095.1 Trichoderma harzianum CBS 226.95 | reverse complement strand
TAATAATTTATAATATTAATAAAAATAATAATTAAATTAATTAATTATTAAGTAAGTATTTAAATATAAAATATTTATATTATTATAAAATAAAAGTACTTAATATTATATTAATATAAAAAAATATTTATAATACTTAAGTATAAATAAATTATATAAGTTTAATAATTATACTTTTACTATTATATTAATTAAACTATTTAATAAAAAAAATCTTATATTTTATAAACTAAATAAATAATAAATTAAATTAATTAATTAACTTTATATAAACTTTTTATTATTATCTATAAATATAAAAGTAGTTTTTAAAAATTATAAATTTTAATAATATTTATAATATTAATTAATATAAACTTTTTTTTAAGTTATTAATTAAATATACCTTAGTTTAATTATAATAATAATTAGAAAAAGTATTAATTAAGCTAATAAATTTATAAAAAAATCTACTAATATTAATAACTTAAGCTAATACTACCTTTTATAATAATTTATAAAGTTTTTATTAAAATCTTATTATAATTATCCCTCCTTTTATAAACTAGCTTTTAATAACTATAGTAAGGGACTATATAAGGCTTAATAGCTTAATTAAAACCTTTTATTTTAGTATATTAGCCCTATAATATAGCTAATATAAACCCTTAAGTTAACCTTTATAAACTTAATATAAAAAATTTAAAAAAGTATTTAACTTAGCTAAGTAAGTATTATTTACTAATACCTTATATTAAATTTAAATTTATAATTTTTAAAAAACCCCTAGGTTATTAATATTATTATAATAGTAATTAAAAAAAGTATTAATTAAGTTAATAAACTTATAAAAAGATTTATTAATATTAGTGGTTTAGGCTAGTATTACTTTTTATAATAGTTTATAAGGTTTTTATTAGAATTTTATTATATTAATATATAATATTATATAAAGTTTAATTAATAATAATAAAAGTTTTTTTTAAATTTTTATAAAAAAATATATTAACTTTTTAAATAATATTTTATTAAAAAACTTAAAATAATTATTATTAATTTTAATAATATTATAAAAATTATTTTTAATAATTAATTCCTTATAGTATAATAATATCTTCATATATATTATATTAATTAAAAAATATTATTTAAAGTTAAATAAAAGTAAATAAAAATATAAGAAAATAATAATAATTTTAGTAATAATAATAATAAAAAAACTTTTATAAAATTATAAATTAAGTTATTATTATTATTAAAGAATTATTATATATAA
>NW_020209740.1:0-1257 GCF_003025095.1 Trichoderma harzianum CBS 226.95 | reverse complement strand
ATAAATCTTTATTAAAGGGTTTAGGCTTTATTAATTTAAAAACCTTACCTTTTTTTTTTTTTATCTTAAAGGTTCTAAAGCTATATTTTAAAAGCTTTAAACTTAGCCTTTAGTTTATTATAATTAACTTAATTAGCTATATTTTTAGCTAGTATATTTTTAAGCTTAATATTACTATTATAATTACTTTAAGCTTTATTTTTATAATTAGTATTATTATTTAAAACTCTAAAGCTTATAGGCTGCTAAGTTTTTAGTATTTTATTACCTATAGGTCTAAGGTAACTATTTAAATAAAACTTATTATTATATAATAAATTAAATTTTATAAGTTAGTATAAGTTAGTTATTTCTAAAGGATAAACCTTAGAGTAGTTTTATAGCTTATATTCGCAAAGTAGTTAAGTTAATAAATAGGTAATTTTATTATTAGCTATAAATAAAGTATTTAAATATTTAATTTAATTACTATAGTATTAATAATAACTAGTTATTTAAGTATTTTAATAAGTAATATAAATTCAATTTATATACTTAGTTAATTAAGCTAGATTATTAATAAAGGTTAATAATCCTATTGTAGATTATTTTATAGTTTTAATAATTTATTTATAGATTATTAGATTATTATAATAATCTAATGATCTGTTTTTAATTAGTTAATCAGTCTATTATTTATCTAAAACTAACTACCCTATAGGCTTATTATTGCAACTATAAGAGCTAGGTCATAATAAATTAAATATATTATGTACTTTTTTAATTTCTAAATTAAAAAAGCTTTACACTTTCTTTTTCTTATACTTTTACTTAAGAAAACTAATTAAAATATATTATAACTTAATCTAGCGAAGGTACATACCCTAGATAAAGTATAAACTAAAGGGTTAATTAAAAGAAGATTACTTATATAGTATACCCTTAATAAATTATAACCATAAGCTATTATAATTTAAAAAAAGTATTATAATCCAAACTAATAAAAAATATAAAGGAAAAGTACTTAGAATAACTATTAACTAAATAACTAATTGTAAAAAAAAGTAATAAAAATTAGTACTTCTATAACTAAAGTAACTTATATAAATGCTCCTAATACTTTAAGAAGCAATAGGCTATAGTACTCCTTATAAAATAACTAAATATATAAGATTTAATTTACTATACTTTTTAAATAACTTAAATAAATAATTATTAATAAAGTATTAAAATTAAATATAAACTAAATTTTTATTATATTTTACTTACTTTATAATT
>NW_020209739.1:0-1263 GCF_003025095.1 Trichoderma harzianum CBS 226.95 | reverse complement strand
TCCTTATTTAAAAATTTAAAACTTTTTATACTTATTTAAAATATATATTAACTTAATAAAATCTTAGTTAATAAACTTAATAAAAAAAAACTAAAGATTATTAATATTAAAATCTTTATTAAATATTAACTACCTTTTATATTTAAAAAAAATATTAAAAAACTTTATTTATACTTAATTTAGCTTAAAGTATATTTTAAAAACTTTAAAAATACCTTTAATATTATTAAAAAAAAGGGTTTACTTTATTACCTTATATTTTAAAAGTACTATTTTAAAATAGTTTAAGCTTATTTTAAATAATTATTTAAAAAGTTTAGTTAAAGGAGTTAAAAAGTAAATATAATAAATCTTTAGTAATTATAATAAATATATTTTTAAGTTAAAGAAAGTATTTAAAAATATTTATAAAAATTAAATAATTAAAAATACTTTAATTATAATATATTAAAAAGGAAAATACTTAAACTATATTATAAAATTCTAAAATATTACTATATAACTTAAATAAAATAAATTAGCCTTTATTAAATAATTTTATAATAGCCTTAAATAAATAATTAAAGAAAAAGTATATAATATTAACTAATTAATTTATACCTTAATTTTATTTATAAATATTTATATTTAAGCTAATAACTTATTATATAAACTTAAAACTAATATTATTTAATAATATTAGTAAAATAGTTATTAAGCTAATTAAGGTAAAAAATAATATAAAGAAATTACTAAAAATAATAATAGTAAACTTAGAAAAATAAATTTAAATATCCTATAATATAAAAAAGAATTTAAGTACTATAGTTATAGTAAAAATAGCTATATAGTAAAAAACTATTAAATACTTAAAAGAAAATATAAAAATAAAATTCTTAAATTTAAAAAAAAGTCTATATTATAAATAAAAATATATAATCCTTTAATTTATTATAATAAGAAAATAATAACTACCCTTAGTATAAGGAAAAACTAAGAAAATTAAATAAACTAAGAGAAATAACCCTACTTAAGAATATACTTAACTTAATTAAGAACTTTATAACTAAAGCCATAGCTTAATAAAATTATAAGTTACTATTATATAAAAAATAAGTTAGAAATATTATTAACTTTATTAAAAGTAAATTTAAGGAAATTAATAAATTTATTAAACTATAATAATAGGTTAATATTTATAATTTAAAATAAAATATTAAAACTTTTATTTATTAAGAAATTTAGGATAAATTTATATAGTAGTAATTATATAATAATAAATAA
>NW_020209738.1:0-1265 GCF_003025095.1 Trichoderma harzianum CBS 226.95 | reverse complement strand
TAATAAATTATATATATATTAATATAATTTTTTATATTTTATTTTATATTTTACTAAAAGTAAATATTTATAATTTATATAAAAGTTTTTTTAATCCCCTAGTACTTTATTATAAAATTATTATAAAATAATATTAAAACCTTAATTTATATTCTTAAAGATATAAAAATTTATTTTTTATAATAAAGTAATTAATTATTTTTTATAAATTAATTATATAACCTTTACTTATTTATAATTATCTTTTTTTTTACTTTCTTTTATAATAACTTTATAATTAAAGTATTTTTTTTTATACTAAAAATAATACTTTAAGAAATATTTATTAAACTTTTAGTAATATTATAATAATACTTCTTTAAATTACTTATTTAATTATAATTAAAATTTATAAAAATATATATTAAAGGTAAACTACTTATTTAATAATTAAAATTTTTTTAACTTAGTAAACTAAATTAAAGTATAACTTTAATTTTAAATTAAAATAAAAACCCTAAGGTATATAATTATTTAAGGTTTTATTTAATTTAATTATTTTAGCCTTTATTTACTATTTATTTTTAAATCTCCTTAAGAAATTTAGTAAATAACTATAATTTAATTTTTATTTTATTTTCTAATCCTTAAGATTTACTTTTTAAAATAATTTATTTATAAAATTAGCCTTTTTAAATTTATATTTAATAATAAAGTTAAAGAGTAATAACTTCTTTAATTATAATACTTATTTATTTAATAGCTTTTTTTTTTATAAAATAACTATAGTTTAAATAATTTATTAAAATTTATATAAAGTAATTTATATATATTATATAGTATTACTATATTTAAAATACCTTTATAATAACTAATATTTTAATATTAAGTATAATATAGTTTTATTTAAGCTTATTAAACTTTTATAATAAATATATAATAAAGTATTAACTATCTTTTTATAATTATAATAAAATAATATTAATTATAAAATTTAAAATATTTATTTTAATTTATAACTTAGTTTTTAAATTAAAATATATTAAAACTAATATTTTAAAAAACTTCTACTTTAGCTATTTAAATATTACTTTTTTATTTTATTTTAGTAAAAAATTCCTTTTATTCTTTTTATAAATTATATTTATTAATAAAATTATAATTTTACTATATTTTTTAATAAACCTTTAATAAAAATTTATAAATTTTAAAAATAATAAAATTTTTATTATATTTTAAAAAATTAATTATACTTTAATAACCTTAATATAATTATACTTTATATA
>NW_020209737.1:0-1270 GCF_003025095.1 Trichoderma harzianum CBS 226.95 | reverse complement strand
AATAATATAATATAACCTTAGAAAAAAAAATTAAAAAATAATAATTTATAAACTAATTATATAAATTAAAATTTAACTTTAGAACTTATACTAAAGTATTTAATAAACTTTTTTAAAAATACTATAAACTTTAAAAAACCTTTAATAATCTATAAAATAATAAAACTACTTATAATATATATATTAAATAAATAAAACTATATTATAAAGTAGTAGAATAAATTAACTATAAAAATCTATATTATAAATTATATATATTATATAAAATTAAAGACTAATACTTAAAAAATTAAAAAAGTTTTTAAATAAAAAGTACTATAAAATTAATAAAGAATTTATATTTTTTAAAAAAGAATATAAATATAATAGTAATAAAAAATAAAAAGTTTTAAAAAAAAAATTACTTTTATAATAATATAAAATAAAAAACTATTTAAAGTTTTAGTAAACTTTAAAGTAGATAAAAACTATATATTAACTATAACTATAATATACTTATAATTACTATAAATATAAAAAAAAAAACTATACTAACTTTTTTATAAAAAAAAAAAATAATTTAATTATAATAATAAATAGGTAAAAAAATAAACTAATTACTTATATCTTAAAGTATTTAGTTAAACTACTTTAGTAATATATAATATTATTAATACCTTAAAATATAATATTATCCTAGGTATATTATAGCTATATTAATATAAACCCTTAATAATATAAAGCAAAAGCTTAATTTATTAGTAAAATAATAAAAAAACTTTAAATTAAAAAGAAGATAAAAAAAGCTAAAAACCTTAACTTCTAAAGCCTAAAGATATCCTTATGTAGTATTAATAAAAGTAAATAAAAGCTATAGAAGTTTAATTTTTAAAAAAGTTTATTAAAAAAAAATAAAACTTATATAAACTTAATTAATTTTTAAAAATTATAAAAGAAAAATAAAATAATTAAAAAAAAAGAAGGAAAAACCTATAAACCTAATAGTTAATATTCTAAAATAATATTAGGAATTTAAGGCTTTATTTTAGAAAACTTTAAAGAATTTTAATAAAAGTATATAAATACTACCTTATACTAAATAAAACTATATAATAAAATTAAAAAAAAGAAAATAACTAAAGTACTTTCTATTATATAATTTTAATTAGTTAAAACTAAATACTTTTAATAAATACATATAAAAATAAAAAAAGAAAAAATATATTAAAATTTCTAACTCCTTAGTATACTACTTTATTATCTTTATTTTAAAAAAAAATAAAAAACTATA
>NW_020209736.1:0-1279 GCF_003025095.1 Trichoderma harzianum CBS 226.95 | reverse complement strand
ATTAAATTATAAAAAATAACTTTTAAGTTATAATAAACCAGGTCCTATAAGTACTATAAGTTAGCTATTTCTAAAGGATAAACCTTAGAGTAGTTTTATAGTTTATATTAGTAGAGTAGTTAGGTTAGTAAATAAGTAATTTTATTACTAGCTGTAAAATAAAGTATTTAAATATTTAATTTAATTACTATAATAATAACTAGCTATTTAAGTATTTTAATAAATAATATAAAGTAAACTTATATATTTAGTTAACTTAAATTAAATTAATATATAAAATATTAATTTTTCCTTAGATTAATAAATAATTTATTAATTTACTATTAGATTAAGAAGTTATATTTTAATCCTTCTTTAATTAGTTAAAAAATTAAAGTTAATTTAGTTTAGACTAACTTATTAACCTATTATTATAATTTTAAAAGCTAGGTTATAATATAATATTCCTTTTTTATTAATTTTATTTTTAAGACTTTACTATATTTAATATAAGTAGCTACTTCCCTTTATTTTTATTAATATTTTTATTTTTCTTTTATTTTTATATATTTTTATTAATTATTATATTAGGTATTTATAAAAAATCTTATCTTAAGATAAAGTATTATAATATTTTTTTTAAAAATTATTTTATTTTATTTTATTAAAATAAAAGACTATATATATTATTTTAATAAAAAAAAGTAAAGCTTTTTAAAGTATTAAATATTTAAAGAAGATTTTACTTATTATACTAAATATATAAAAAATAATAAATCCTTATATAATATATATTTATTATTATTAACTTAGCTTTAAAAAAATACTTTATTTTATACTTAGTATAAAAATACTTTTAAAAAAGCTAAAGAAAAATATAAAATAGTTAATATAAAAATTAAATATTTTTATAAATAAAAATATCTATAGCTAAAGAAAATAACTTATATAATTACGTAAGGTATTAATAACTTAAAGGAGTTAAATAAAGTTAAGCATAAGGAAGCAGAGGCTATTTATTAAATTATAATATTATTATCTAATTTAATTAATTTTATAACTATAGGTTTTATAATTAATACTATTAATTAAAATATTTTTAACTTTTTTTTACTAAACTTAAACTTTAGTAAAAGTTATTTATAAAGTTTTTTAAGTATTTAAAGTTTTTAATAATTTACTATAAGTTTTTTATTTTATTATAGTTTTTTTATTTTATTAAGTATTTAATTTATTAAGTATTTTTATTAAATTTTATTATTTTAAGTTTTTTAACTTTATATTTAAGTTTTTTACCTTA
>NW_020209735.1:0-1281 GCF_003025095.1 Trichoderma harzianum CBS 226.95 | reverse complement strand
AATTAGTTATATAACCTTTACTTATTTATAATTATTTTTTCTTTTATTTTTTTTTATAATAATTTTATAATTAAAGTATTTTTTTTATACTTAAAATAGTATTTTAAAAAATATTTATTAAATTTTTAGTAATATTATAATAATACTTTTTTAAACTACTTATTTAATTATAATTAAAATTTATAAGAATATATACTAAAGGTAAGCTATTTACTTAGTAATTAAAACTTTGTTATCTTAACTTTAAATTAAAATAAAAACCTTAAGGTATATAATTATCTAAGGTTTTTTTTAATTTAATTATTTTAGTTTTTATTTACTATTTATTTCTAAATCTCCTTAAGAAATTTTAATAAATAATTATAGCTTAGTTTTTTTTTTTACTTTTTAATCCTTAAGATTTACTTTTTAAAATAATTTATTTATAAAGTTAGCCTTTTTAGGTTTATATTTAATAATAAAGTTAAAAAGTAATAGCTTTTTTAATTATAATATTTATTTATTTAATAATTTTTTTTTTATAAAATAATTATAATTTAAATAATTTATTAAAATTTATATAAAGTAGTTTATATATATTATATAATACTACTATATTTAAAATACCTTTATAATAGTTAATATTTTAATATTAAATATAATATAATTTTATTTAAGCTTATTAAGCTTTTATAATAAATATATAATAAAGTATTAATTATTTTTTTATAATTATAATAAAATAATATTAATTATAACGTTTAAAGTATTTATTTTAATTTATAGCTTAGTTTTTAAATTAAAATATACTAAAACTAATACTTTAAAAAACTTTTACTTTAATTATTTAAATATTACTTTTTTATTTTATTTTAATAAAAAGTTTTTTTTATTTTTTTTATAAATTATATTTATTAATAAAACTATAATTTTATTATACCCTTTAATAAACCTTTAGTAAAAATTTATAAATTTTAAAAATAATAAAATCTTTATTATATTTTAAGGAATTAACTATATTTTAATAACTTTAATATAGCTATATTTTATATAAATTTCCTTTAGGTTAATTATAAACCTTAAATAAAAAATTATATTTATATAAAATTTATACTTTTATAGATTAATATATAAGCTATATTTTATTAATTTATTAAGGATTTATTAAATATACTTCTAATACTTTATAAAATTACTACTATATATTAAAATATTATTAAAGTATATAATATAAATATAATTTATTAATTTATATAATACTTAATTAATATAATTTTAAAAAGTAATAGGGGTATTTATTAA
>NW_020209734.1:0-1291 GCF_003025095.1 Trichoderma harzianum CBS 226.95 | reverse complement strand
ATAACTATAAATAAATTAGCTTTATAATAATAATATAATAAATAAAATAATAAAAATATACCCTTTTAAATTCTTTATTAATTATATTATTATAACAATATAATAAAGCTTCCTTTAAGCTAATTAAAATATCAAGCATATAAAATATTAAATTCCAACGGGTTATATTATCTATTAAAATTAATTAATTAATAAAAATATATAAATAATAAATAATAAAATAAATAATTACCTAATGGAATTTTTTCCTTATTATAAAAAGCAGGAATTTTTTTATCTCTTTTAGCTTTTAATATCCCTTTACTTAATAAGTTACTAAGCTCTTAGGTATATTTAACTAATAAAATAATTCGCCGTAATTAATAAATTAAATCTATTAAATAAATTAATAAATAAATTATATAATTATAAATAAAAAAAAATTACTATTAAAAGAATTATTATTATTTTCCTCTTCTTCTTCTTCTTCTTCTTCTTCTTCTTCTTCTTCTTTATAATTATATAAATTATTATTTATATAATTAAATAATTGTAAATTAGAAGAAATAGAAAATATATAATCTTTTAATATATCTTAGGCTATTAAATTAATAATATATACTATATATCTAATATTATTTATAAAGTGTTTATTATTAGCTTTTTTATAAGCTTTTTTAAAAGACTTTATAAATATATTATTATTATAAGCATTATCCTGTGTAATACTAAAATAAATAAATTAGCTATTAAAATAAAATAAATAATAATAATAAAATAATAAAAATAAAAATAATAATAATAATAATAATAAAATAAATAAATACTTAAATAGATTATTTAAATCTAGTAAATAAGGAAAAGGTTCTAAAGCCTTTTTAAATTGTTAAAATATATATTCCTATATAGCTTTCTAAAAGCTCTTTAAATCCTATAATTAAATTAGCTATTAAAATAAAAATAAAATGAAATAGTAAAAATAAAATAATAAATATAAAATGATAAATATAAAATAAATACCTATAAGCTTATATTTTAATTTAAATTCCTTATTAATAAAAATAAGGATTATTCCTAAATAGAAATTTTAGTTATTTAAAGTCCAAATATCAAAGGTTATAGAAAAAGTACTATTAAATTTTAAATTAGCTTTAATATACAAATTTAAATCTAATAAAGCCTTATTATAATTATCTTTTAATATTTCACAAATATTAATTTAATTAATTATAATATAGTTACTAAATAAAATTACTATTAGTTATTTAATTATTAATAATAATAAAATAAATAATAATAAAATAAATAATAA
>NW_020209733.1:0-1299 GCF_003025095.1 Trichoderma harzianum CBS 226.95 | reverse complement strand
AATTATTATAAATATATAATAAAAAAATTATTAAATATATTATAATTATTAAATTTATAAAATTAACTAATACTTAAGGTTAAATTATTAATAAAAGTTAATTATTTATAAGAAAAATTATAATATTAAAAATTAATAAATTTAATATAATTACTTTTAGGGTTTATTTTAATAACTTAGCTTTATATTTTACTATATTATCCTTAAATATAATTAATATTTTAAAAATAACTTTTATAATTTTATTTTTTATTATAATTAATTACTAAAACTTAAGTTATATTATTATTTAGCTTATTTAAAGTTAATATAGAAAAGTTTAATTATTATAATAAAAGTAATAATATAGTTAATAAAGGAAAAGCTATTATAAGCTTTTTTTAATTTATAAATTAAAAAAGTAATAATACTATTTTAATTTATAAAAAAAAAACTAAATATATTAATATATTTTTTTAATTTATAAATTAACAAAGTAATAGTAATAAAGTATTAGTATTTAAGGTAAAAGCAGTAGAATTTTATTTAAGTTAATATTTTTTTTTAATTAATTAAATAAAATTAAAAGTTATACCTATATAAAATTATACCTATATAGTAAAAACATTATACCCCTTTATTAATTATTAAAAAAAATATTAATAAAAATCTTTTTTTAAAGTAATATAATTATAACTTTACTTTTTATAATAAATATATAATTTTATAATAAATATATATTTTTATAATAAAAATAGAATTTTTTAATATAATATTAATAAAGCTTTTATATTTTTTTTCTTTTATTTAAAAATTAATTTATTATTATATTTATATTTATAATTAACTATAATAAAAAAAATAAAGAATTAAGTAAATAAAAATAAAGAAATATAATATTTATTAATAAAATAAAAGTAAATACTTATAAAGGTTATATTTATTATTAAAAAGGTTAATAAAGCTATAATAGCTAAGTTAAAGGAAAACTATACCCTAGCCTTTAGTTTAAAATCTAGAATTAATTTATAACCTAACTTAATTAACTATAGCTAACTAAGTTAAACCTTAAAGATTTAGGCTATAAAATATAACTACTATATTAAGGTTTAAGATTAAACTTAAAGTATATAAAATAGCCTAAATAATAAAGTTTAAATATAATATAAATATATATATAAAAAGGCCTAAATAATAAAGTTTAAGTATAATATAATTAGCTTTAAGCCTTATAAGACTTTGAAGCTATAGGGTAGCTAGTCTTATCACTGGTCTAGTAACAAAGGGTAAAAAGGATCAAATTGATCAAATTTGCTTGTT
>NW_020209732.1:0-1300 GCF_003025095.1 Trichoderma harzianum CBS 226.95 | reverse complement strand
TAAATTTAAAGTATTATATAATTTATTATATAGTTTTTCTAATTCTATAGTATTTATTAAGCTTATATATATAAACTAATTTTACTACTTTACTTCGTAAGCCTTCTAATACTTAAATAAGTCTATCTAGCATTAAGTATTTAATATTTATAAAAATACCTTCTAAATATTATTTATTCTCTTAGTTTTTAACGTATTCCTTTATATTATTAATAATTAAGTCGTCTATCTTAATTTAGTATAAGGTATTAATTAATTAAATAACTAAGTCTTTATACTAATTTTCTTTTAATATTTATACTTTAATTTCTAAGATTTTTTAAAAGTAATTTAAGTATTTACTAAGTATATTAGCGTATCTGTTATTTAATCTACTATAGTATTTAATAATAAGCTTAAACTTAGAAAGTTACTTATAGTACTTAACTTATTTATAGAATAGTTTTTATATTATTATAAAGTAAGTAATATTTTAGTAATTTATAAGGATAATTATTAAAAATTAACTTCCTTTACAGTAATATCTTTAATACTACTTACTAAGTACTTAGTATATAGCTATAAACTCTTTATTATAAATAAAATATTTAAGTTTTAGTTTATTTAGTTTTTTAGAAAAGTAAGTAATAAACCTAACTTTCCCTTTTTTATTTAATTAGCTAAGTACTCTATTAATTATATAATTTAAGGTATTAGTTTTAATTATAATAGGTTTATTTAAGTTAAATATTATAAATACTAATATACTTATAAAAGCTTATTTAAGGTAGTTAAAAGCTATTTAGGTATTTTATATAAATTTAAATTTAATATCTTTTTTTAATTAAGTTTATAAATAATATAGTAATTTTTAAAAAGTCTTTAATAAAGTATTAGTAGTAGTTAGTAAATCCTAAAAAGCTTTATACTTATTTAATATTCTTAGGTAGCTTTTAGTTATTAATTACTTTAAGTTTCTTAAGGTTTATTTAAACTTTACCTAAGGTAATAATATATTTTAAAAATATAACCTTTTATATATAAAAGTTATATTTCTTAAGTTCTACTAGGAGTTTATTATTTTAAAGTATTTATAATACCTTCTTAATGTATTCCTTATATTTTTCTAAGTTTTTAAAGTAAATAAGGATATTATTAAAGTATATAATAATAAAATAATTTATATAATCTTATAATATATAGTTAATTATTTTCTAAAATATTATAGGGGCATTAGTTAATCTAAACTATATAATATTATATTTATATAATTTATATTTAGTTCTAAAGGTAGTTTTCTATTTATTACCTTTCTTTATAT
>NW_020209731.1:0-1309 GCF_003025095.1 Trichoderma harzianum CBS 226.95 | reverse complement strand
TATAAATAATTTATATCCTTAACTTAAATATAATATTATATTTTCCTTTTTTGTTAAGTAATTTTATTTTATTAATTATTTTATTAAAATAAAATTAAATATTTATAAATAATTTATAAAAAAATATATTATAAATTTTTTTTAAATATTACTTTTATTATTTTTATATATTAAATTAAAAAATTTAATATATTTTTTATTTTATTTAAAAAATATATTATTTATATTTATAAAATCCTAGTTTTATAAATATAATTTAATATATTAACCTTTTTTTATAATATTTCTATTATATTAACTTTTATTATTTTAATAAATTTTTTTTATTAATTTAGTTTTTATATATTAATTTTTATTTAATTATATTTTATCTTTAATATTACTATTTAAAATATAATTATAATAATTATATTATAAATTTATTTTATTAATTAAAATAATATATTTTAAATTAAAAATATTTTTAGAATAAATAAAAATATAATTAAAAATATATAAAAAAATAAATAACTTTATATTTATATTTATCTTTCTTTTATTATAATACCCTAATATAAATTACTTATATAATTACTTAATATTTTCTTAATTTTAGTTTATTTAATATTTTTTTTATAAATTTAATAAAATAAATAAAAAATAAATTAAAAATAAATTATTAATTTTTTTTAAAATAAAATTTTTATATTTTTTTTTACTTTATTATAAACTATTATTTAATATTTATAATAATTTAAAATTATAATATAAAAATAAATTAAAGGTAATTTAATAATTAATTATTAAATAAGAATTTTTTTATTTATTTTTTTATTAATTACTAAAGTAGTAAATTAATTATAATTTTATTTATTTTTAATTATAAAAAAAATTTTAATTTTTTTTTTTTTTATATTTTTAATTTTAAAAATAAAATTTTATAATATTTAATAATTAATAAATTAATTATATTTAAGCTATTAATTAATTAATAAAATATTATTATTAAATATTATTATTATATTTATTAAAATTAAAGAAAAAGTAATTTTATAAATTACTAATTTTTAATTAATTTTTAATAAATATTTAACTACTAGGTCTTTTATTAATATTATTTAAAATATTATATTTATTATTTTATTAAATATAAAATTTAAAAAAAAATACCTTTAATTATTTATAATAATAATAAAAGTATATATAATTAATTAATTTATTAATAAAAACCTATTAATAAATAATTTTATAAATAATTTTAAAAAGTATATTTAATATAAATTAAATAATTAAAATTATTTTAAAGTATTTATAAATATTTTAATTATTA
>NW_020209730.1:0-1310 GCF_003025095.1 Trichoderma harzianum CBS 226.95 | reverse complement strand
TTATTAATATAGCTTTATTAAGTAGTAGTATAATTTTATTAACTAATACTTTAGCTTTTTTATTAATACTTTTATATTTTTTAATTTTTTTTAAAGTAAGGTAAGTTTTATAATACTTATTTTAATAATCCTTTAACTTAAAGGATTTAAAAATATAAATTAAGTAATTTTTAAAAACTTTAAATTTTTTATAAATAATATAAAAAAAATAAATTATACTTAAGTTAAAGCTTTATTAAAGTTTTTATAAATACTATAGTTATTTAAAGTATATAAAATAGCTTTTTTAATAATAAAAAAGTTATTATTAATTATTTAAATATATTATTTTTAATTTATTTTAATTATATTATAAATTTATTATTAATAAACTTTTATTATTTTTTTACTATTATAATAATATTTATTAAATAATATAACTTAAATATTTTTTAATTTTAGCTTTAAAAATAAATAATTTAATATAATATAAAGGTTTATAGTTAATATTTTTATAAATAAAGTTATAATATTACTTAATAATTAAATTATTAAATTAATAATAAATAATTTTAGGAAAATTAAATAAAATAATTAATAATAAATAAATTAAAGAAGTTAATTTAATATAATTTATTAAATATTAAGTAGTAGGTTTTATAAATAAAGTAGTAAATATTATATTTAAGTAAAGTAAAAGTAAAGTAAAAAAAAAAAAATTTTAATTTTTATAAATAAAAAAAAGTTAATAAAAAAGTAAAAAAAAAAAAATTTAAAAATAAATAAATAAATACTATTATACTTTATTATTAACTAATATTATTTTAAGTAATTATTAATATTAAGTACTTTAAATATTTATTAATAATATATATATAATTATTAAATATTTTATTTTATTATTAAATATTATATATTAATTTTATATATTAATTTTATTATATTTAAAGTAAAAAAGTTTTTATTATATTATTTATTATACTTAATACTTTATTTTATTTATTATACTAAATATTAATACTTTCTTTATAATATATATTTAATAAGTAAGGTTTTAATTTTATAAAATTACTAATTATTATTATCCTCTTTAATATAAAAAGCCTTAATTATATTATATTATAATTTATTAAATAAGTTCTTTTTTATAAATATTAGTTTTAATTATATAATAAATATAATAAAGTAAATATATTAATAAAGTAATAGGTTAAATTTAAAAATATATAAACTTACTTTTTATTAAATAATTAATAATTTAACTTTTTATTACTTAAATTTTTATAATTAACTTAGTAATTTATATTTATAATATAAATAAAAATATATAT
>NW_020209729.1:0-1337 GCF_003025095.1 Trichoderma harzianum CBS 226.95 | reverse complement strand
TATAATTAAAAGCTTTAAAAAAAGAAAAACTAAAGCTAGGTAAAGTAAAGTATAAGCTAAATTAAATAAAGGGTATTAAAAACCTTAAGCTAGGCAAAGGTATTAAGAAAATTATTAAAAAAGTTAATAAAGTAATATAAAGGTTTTTTTATAATTAGTTTCTTTTAGGTAATTTATTTTTTATACTTAGGAGAGAATACTTTATATTAAATTAAAATAAATAATTTAATTATTAATAATATAAAAAAATATATTAAAAATTAAAAAAATAAATAATATTTAAAAAGTATTTTTATAAATATTAAATATTTAATATTAAATATTTAATATTAAATATTTAATATTATAATTAATAAACTAAAGGAATTATATTAAAAATTATAAATATAACTTAAATTTATTAAATAAAAAATAAATAAATTTATAAATATTAAAAAAATTAAAAAACTAATTTTTAAAAAGGAAATATAATTTACTTACTTTAATATTTATAAAATAATAAATAGTTAAATATTAAAATAAATAAGCTAAGTAATAAATTTAATTTTAAAAAACTTAAACTTTATAAAATTATAAAAAAAATTAAATTTATTAATTATAAAATAAACTTTTTACTTACGTTAGGAAAATAAAAAAAAATTATATATTTAAATTTTTATATTTTATTATTAAAAAAATATTAGTAAATAAAAAAATAAGTAAAGTTATATAAAATAAAATTATTATTTAAAGTAAAAAACTTAAATATAAGGTTAAAAAACTTAAAATAATAAAATTTAATAAAAATACTTAATAAATTAAATACTTAGTAAAATAAAAAAATTATAATAAAATAAAAAACTTATAGTAAATTATTAAAAACCTTAAATATTTAAAAAACTTTATAAATAACTTTTACTAAAGTTTAAGTTTAATAAAAAAAAGTTAAAAATACCTTAATTTATAATATTTACTATAAAATCTATAGTTATATAAGTTAAATTAAGTAATAATACTATAGCTTAATAAATTGCTTTTACTTTTTTATATTTAACTTTATTTAAGTTATTTAAATTAATAATATTTTATATAATAGTATAATATATTTACTTATACTAAATCTTTTTCTATTTTTATAATTAAGAAACCTTTATAACTAATTTAACTAAGGTATTTTTAGTAAATTTAAGCTTATTTTTTAATTAGAAATATTAAGTAAATATTTAATTTAATTAATTAATAATTAAACCTTTTATATTATAGTATAATTTATTAAATTATATATAATTTAAATATTATAAAAAATTATTTAAAAATAGTAAGTATTTATTAAACTTTTTTAAAATATAAAGAAAATA
>NW_020209728.1:0-1344 GCF_003025095.1 Trichoderma harzianum CBS 226.95 | reverse complement strand
TATTTAATTTTACTATTTAATTTTACTATTTAATTTTACTATTTTATTTTATTATTTTATTTTATTTAAATATATTAATTAATTTAAATAAGATAATAATATTTATTATTTATATTTTATAAAGTTACTTTTATTTTTTATATATAAGCTATAATAAAGCTGTAATTTAAATAGTAAAATTTTTAGTATTATTTAAAGCTAAAAGAATGCTTTTACATTATAAAAAAACTTACTATTATAATAACTAATTATAATAGAAAGATATATAAATTTAATAAAAGGAATAATAATATTTATTATTTATATTTTATAAAACTATTATTATTTTTATTATATAAGCTATAATTAAACTGTAATTTAAATAGTAAAATTTTAAATGTTAATTTAAAGCTAAAAAAACGCTTTTACATAAAGTAAAATTTACTATTAAAATAATAATATTTATTATTTATATTTTATAAAACTATTATTATTTTTATTATATAAGCTATAATTAAACTGTAATTTAAATAGTAAAATTTTAAATGTTAATTTAAAGCTAAAAAAACGCTTTTACATAAAGTAAAATTTACTATTAAAATATTTCCTCTATTATAGCTTATATAATAATAATAAAAATAGCTTTATAAAATATAAATAATAAATATTATAATAGTATAGTAAATTTATAATAACTATTAAAATTAAAACCTATATAATTTATTATATAATTTATTATATGATTTATCGTATGATAATTATATGATAAATCATATAATAAAAATATAATAAATTATAAAAATACAAAGTTATATATAATAAAAATAAATCGTATGATTTATCGTATGATTTATTAGATGATTTATTTCTATTGTATGACTTATAGTCTGATTTATTTTTATTGTATGATTTATAGTCTGACCTATAGTCTGATTTATTTTTATTATATGATTTATAGTCTGACCTATAGTCTGATTTATTTTTATTATATAATCTATTATTAATTATCATAAGATTAAATTATCTATATAATTGGCCTTTTTCCTTTATGTTTTTTTTTTATTTCTATTTCTTATAATAATAGTTTTTTATTATAATAACACTTCCTTATTATAATAACCCTTCCTTATAATGGATTCCGATTATAAATATAAAGAAATTGATGATTTTAAAGAAGAAGCTTATAAAGCTACTGATTTAAATTCTGAACCACCACTTATTCATAATAACCTTGATTCTTCTGATCCTTTTTTAAATTCCTCTATTATAGATGATGAAGCTAGTATAACTAGCGATTCTATTTATAATAGACCTGAATTTAAATTAGAAGAAAATAAGGATTCGAAAATTTATATCTTTTAAAAT
>NW_020209727.1:0-1346 GCF_003025095.1 Trichoderma harzianum CBS 226.95 | reverse complement strand
ATTATTTATTATATAATTAAGGATTTATTTTATTATTATAAATATATTAAATAAAGTTATTTTTATAATAAAGTATTAGTTATATTTTTTTATAAATAATATATTTTTTTTATAATAAAATAATATTAATAAAATTTTCTTTAGTAATAAAAGTACTAGATTAATAAAAGAAATTAAAAAAAGAGGAAAAGGAAGCTAAGGAGGCTTTAAATTTTCTTTATACTTAATTTACTAATTTTTAAAGTAAAATAGTAGCTATTATAAATTATTTATTTTATATTTACTATATAAAAAAGAAAGTTAAAAAGTATAATAATAAACTAGTTTATTATAAAATATAAAAATTAAATAAAAAAAATAGTATTTCTAAAGCTTAAGTAATATTAAATTTTTAATACCTAAGGGTACTTAATAATATTAATTAAACTTTTTTAGGTATTAGTTTAAAATTTATAAATTTAGGTTTTTTAATATTATTAAAGAAAACTTATATACTTTTTTCTTTTACTTAGGTTACTTTTTTATTTATTAAGTAGTTAATATTAAAAGTTTTAAATATAATCCTAAATCTTTTTAAAAGTTTTATATTAGGTTTATTATATTAAAGTTTTTAATAAATTCTTAAGTATTATAAATTAAGTTATACCTTTTTTATTTAACTTAGTATTTAATTTTATTATTTTTTTTTAGATTTTTTTATATTACTAAAACTTTTTTAATTTTTTATTTTTTTATTATTTTTAATAATAATAATCTTATTTAAAATTAGTTTTTCTATTACTTTATTAATTTATACTTTTTTTAAAAGTAATATATAAAATATAAGGTATTTTAGTTAGATACTTTTTAATATTTTTAACTTATAGTTAATATTATTAATTTTTTTTAAAATTTTAAATAAGTTAATTTTTTTAAAATTAAGCTTATTATTTAATTAATTTATTTTAATATTTAATATTTTATAACTTTATATATATTAAAGTAAGTAAATTATATTCCTTTTTTAAAAAGTTAGTTTTTTAATTTTAATTTTATTTATATAATATTTTATATATTTTTAAATAAGTTTTAATTATACTTTAAATTTTTTATATAAGTTAATTATTAATTTTATTTAAAATTATACTTTATTAATATTAAATCTTTTTTAAAATAGCCTATATACTAAAGAAGTATATTTATATAAAATATAAAATAGTATTAACTTAATAGATTTAGATTTTATACTATTATAATATAATTATATAAAAAGTAGTTTATTAACTTAATTATTTTATTATAAATTAATAAAATATCTTAGGTATTACTTAATAATTTAATTTATTTATTTTATTTAATTATTTATT
>NW_020209726.1:0-1348 GCF_003025095.1 Trichoderma harzianum CBS 226.95 | reverse complement strand
TTATTAATAATTATATTTTTAATTACTTAAATAATTAAAAAAGTATTATATAATTATTAATTAAATTAAGAATTATATTCTTTTATATATTTAAAAAATTACTTTTTTATTAATAAAAAAAATTATATTTTTAGCTAAAAGTATATAAAATAAAAATATTTTATTATATAAACTTAAGTAAAAATAACTTAAATAAATAAATAATATTTAAACTTTTTAAAGTAATTTACTATATTACTTAATACTAAAGTTAATTTATTATAATAATATAAGGTAATTATTTATAAAAATTAATATATTAAAGAAATATAGTTTTAAAATAGTTTTATTTTATTATAAAAAAATAATTAATAATAATTAACTTATAAATAAATTAAACTAAAGTTATATTTAATATATTAGCTTTTAAAGTAAGTTATTTAATTTTATAAAAAAAATATTAATTAATTAAATTAAAACTTATATACTTAATATAAATTATAATAAAAAATAAATAATTATTTTATAATACTTAGTTACTAATAGTAATTTTAATTAATTATATAGTATTAAGCTTAATTATTTAATAAAAATTAATATTAATATTTAATATTATTAAAATAAATTTATAAATTATTAATATTAGTATTTTTTTATTATAATATAAATTAAAAAAAATTTTATATTTTTAAAAAATTAAATATTTTACTTAATATTTTATTTAAGCTTTTATATAGAGGTTATATTTATTATTAAAAGGGTTAGTAAAGCTATAATAATTAAGTTAAAGAAAGACTATACTTTAGCCTTTAGTTTAAAATCTAGAATTAATTTATAGCTTAATTTAATTAACTATAATTAATTGAGTTAAACTTTAAAGATTTAAGCTATAAAGTATAATTATTAATTAAAGTTTAAAACTAAATATAAAATATATATATATAATAGTTTAAATAATAAAGTTTAAGTATAATATAATTAACTTTAAACTTTATAATTTATAATTTAATAACTTAACTAAACTAAATAAGCTTAATCCTTTTATTAAGTTATAAAAGGTAGTAATAATTTTATTTAAAAATAAATTATATATATAATATAAAAGATTATATAATAAAATAATATACTTTAATTACTTTTTCTTAATTAAAAAAGATAATTATAATATCTATAACTTAATTATATTAGTAAAATAACTAAATAAATAACTAAATTTATAATTAATAAAATTATAAACTTATAATTAAAAACTTTAAAAAAAGAAAAACCAAAGCTAAGTAAAGTAAAATATAAGTTAAACTAGCTAAAGGGTATTAAAAACCTTAAGCTAAGTAAAGGTATTAAAAAAATTATTAAAAAAGCTAATAAA
>NW_020209725.1:0-1351 GCF_003025095.1 Trichoderma harzianum CBS 226.95 | reverse complement strand
AAAAAAAATTAAAAACATCTTAATTAATAGTATTAATTATAAAACCTTAAGTTATAAAATTAAATAAATTAAGTAATAATATATTAGCTTAATAAACTACCTTTACTTCTTACGCTTTCTACTCCTTACGTTTAATATACTTTAATTCCTTTAAATTATTAATACTATAAGCAATAGCCTGCTTTATTTACTTTAACTACTTATATTTTTAAGTATAAAAATATTTTACTTAGGCATTAGCCTTAAGCTATACTTCTTTTACTTTTTTAAGCTTCTTATTTAATTTTAAATAATAAGTTACTACTTTACGTATTTATTATAAAGTAAAACTAAATACTTTATAATAAGATTTTTAATTTTAAATATAAGAAAAATACTAATAAAAATCTTCCTTTAAGGTAATATAATTATAGCTTTACTTTTTATAGTAAGTATATAATTTTATAATAAAAATAGAATTTTCTAATATAGTATTAGTAAGGCCTTTATACTTTTCTTTCTTTTACTTAAAAACAGGTTTATTATTACGCTTACGCTTATAATTAATTATAATAAAAAAATAAAAATAAAAGTAAAATAAAAAAGATTATAGTATTTACTAATAAAATAGGAGTAGATACTTATATATTACTTTAATTAGGTCTTAAGGATAAGATTAATAAAAGGGGGAGAATTATATTATAACCTAACTTTTAAAGTTATAATAATAGGCTAATAAGTTAGTTAAAACTAGATTAACTATAGACCGATAAATTAATTAAGACTATTAGTATTTTTTAATAAGAAAGCTAGGAAAGCTAGCTTTTTAAATAATCTACTATAGGAAAGCTAAGAAAGCTAGCTTTTTAACATAATCTAAAATATATAATTAAATATATAAGTTTACTTTATATTACTTATTAAAATACTTAAATAGCTAGTTATTATTATAGCGTTTATAATATAATTAAATTAAAACTTAGATATTTACTTTTATTTATATTACTAACTAATAATAAAATTACCTATTTACTAACCTAATCGCTCCGCCAATATAAACCATAGAACTACTCTAAGGTTTATCCCTTAGAAACAGCTAACCTATAGTGCCTATAGGACCCAGTTCATCACAAAACCCTATATAAGCAGATTTTTTTAAAAGATTAATATAGGAAGAAATTAATAACCTTAAGAAATATATATATAACTAATATAAGTTAGTAAAACCTAAAGGTATTTACTATTTTTATAAAATAACTATAGTAAACTAAACATAATATAAAAATTAATATAAAATTTAAGGTATTATTAAAGAAAATAAATACTATAATAAAATTATATAATAAAAAGAACTTAAGGATTAATAAAGACT
>NW_020209724.1:0-1369 GCF_003025095.1 Trichoderma harzianum CBS 226.95 | reverse complement strand
CCTAACCCTAACCCTAACCCTAACCCTAACCCTAACCCTAACCCTAACCCTAACCCTAACCCTAACCCTAACCCTAACCCTAACCCTAACCCTAGAATTTACTTATAATATAGCGCAGTATTTAATAATCTATAAAAGTTTTATAATACTATTTTACAGGTTTTAACTAAAGGCCCTATTAATTAATTAAATTTAACTACTATATATAAATAATAATACTATTATATAAGTTTAAGAAATATAGGATATATATAAAGCAGTTATATAAATATTATAAAAAGCTAGTAAATCTTACTAAAAGTAGTATAATAAAGGTTATATAAAAAAAAAATTTAAAGTTAGTAACTAAATTCTTATTTTAATAAAGTATTTAAACTTATAAAAACTAACTTATAAATTTACTAAAAAATTTATAAAATTATACTAAATTAAATATATTATAAGTAATAGTAACCTTATATATTAGTTATAGCTTTTATTATTAATTAAAATTTATAATATTTTTAATATTATAAACCTTAAAAAATTTAAAAGCTATAATAGTATATTAATAAAACTACTAAATTACCCCTTTATACTAAATATAATATATAAAGTTAAGAAGATTATTTTCTATTAATATAATAGTAAAAGGCAGTTATACTATATTAAATAGAAAGAGTACTTTAATAAAAAAAATACTTAAATAAAAAAATCTAATTTTATAAATGAAATAATATTACAGAAGTATAAAGCTACCTTTGTAAAATTATAAAATTAACTATATAATAACTATATATAAGCACTTTAGTATATAGGAAATATTACTAAATACTTTAATAAATGCTTAATTAAATAGTTAAACAGTAACCTTAATATAGCAATAGTTATATAAATACTAGTTTTAATATATATTACTATAGTAAAACCGTAGTATAAATATAACCTTTAGGGGTAAAATATTAATATTAATATTAGTATTATTATTAATATAAGTACTTTAATACTAAGATTAATAATAATTTAGAAATAGAAATAGTAACTTTAATAGTAATATTATAGTAAGTATAAAGTAATAGATATATAAGCTAAAGGTAGAAATCTTAGTATAGTATTATAAAGCTAAAAGTAGTATTAAAATAATAAAGTAAATAATATAAAAAAAAAGTATTAGTAAAAAGAAATAGTAATATAAGACTAAAATAAAATAGTAGAATATATATAATAACTTTATATTTTATAAGTAAATTCCTATAGTTAATTATAAACTTATATAGTAATAAGTAAATTCTAAGGTATTTTTTACCTTTAATATTAAATATAAAGCTAAATATAGTAAATTAATAATTAAATAATATAAATATATAATAATAAGTTTATAAACCTATTA
>NW_020209723.1:0-1389 GCF_003025095.1 Trichoderma harzianum CBS 226.95 | reverse complement strand
AAAAATATTATACTACTATTACTAATTTTAAAAATTAAAAACTAATTTATAAAAGCTAAAATCTTTACTTTATTAAATCTTAAAAAAGTATATAACCTTATTTAAATTAAAAAAGGTAATAAATAAAAAACTACCTTTTATATAAAATATAAACTTTAGAAATATTAGGTAATACCTTTTAGATTTATAAATGCTTTAGTATTTTTTTAGAAAATAATTAACCATATATTATAAAACTATATAGATTATTTTATTATTATATACTTTAATAATATCCTTATCTATTTTAAGAATTTAAAAAAGTATAAAAAGTATATTAAAAAAATATTATAAATACTTTAAAATAATAAACTCCTAGTAGAACCTAAGAAATATAACTTCTATATATAAAAAGTTATATTTTTAAAATATATTATTACCGTAGGTAGAGTTTAAATAAACCCTAAGAAACTTAAGGTAATTAATAATTAGGAACTACTATAAAATATTAAGTAAATATAAAATTTCTTAAAACTTATTAATTATTACTAATACTTTATTAAGGACTTTTTAAAAATTATAATACTACTTATAAACTTAATAAAGAAAGATATTAAATTTAAATTAATATAAGACGCTTTAATAGCTTTTAAATACCTTAAATAANCCTTTATTAATATACTAATACTTATAATATTTAACCTAAATAAACCTATTATAATTAAAACTAATACCTTAGACTATATAATTAAAAAAGTACTTAGTTAATTAAATAAAAAAGGGAAACTTAGGCTTATTACCTACTTCTTTAAAAAACTATATAAACTAAAACTTAAATATTTTATTTATAATAAAGAGTTTATAATTATATACTAAGTACTTAATAAATAATATTAAAGATACTATTATAAAAGAAGTTAATTTTTAATAATAATCTTTATAAATTACTAAAATATTACTTACTTTATAATAATATAAAAATTATTTTATAAATAAGTTAAATACTATAAGTAACTTTTTAAATTTAAGTTTATTATTAAATACTATAGTAAATTAAATAATAAATACGCTAATATACTTAGTAAACGCTTAAATTACTTTTAAAAAATACTAAAAGTTAAAGTATAAATACTAAAGAAAAACTAGTATAAAAACTTAATTATTTAATTAATTAATACCTTATATTAAATTAAGATAAATAACCTAATTATTAATAATATAAAAGAATACGTTAAGAACTAAGAAAATAAATAATACTTAGAAAGTATTTTTATAAATACTAAATACTTAATATTAAATAGACTTATTTAAGTACTAAAAGACTTACGAAGTAAAGTAGTAAAATTAATTTATATATATAAGCTTAATAAATATTATAAAATTAAAAAAACTATATAGTAAATTATATAA
>NW_020209722.1:0-1390 GCF_003025095.1 Trichoderma harzianum CBS 226.95 | reverse complement strand
AAAAAACCTTTATAAAGCTATAAATTAAACTTACTATTATTAATAAATAGTTATTTAATATAATAATTAATAAAAATATTTTTTATATTTACTAAGGGGTTTTTTTTATATAAAAGTATATTTTATTTATTAAAATAAAGTAAAAGTATAAATAAGCTTAAATATATTTTTATTTAAAGTTTAATAATTAATAAATAATCCTAAATTACTTATATAAAATATATTTATTAATAAAAATTTAATAAATATATTATTTTATTTACTATTATTATAACTTTAGTATTTATATAACCTTAAGTATTAAAGTAAATAATAATAATATAAAAAATTATTTTTTAAATAATATAATTTACTTTTATTAATTTATTAAGGTAATATAATTTTATTAATAAATATATTATTTTATTTACTACTATTATAACTTTAGTATTTATATAACCTTAGGTATTAAAGTAAATAATAATAATATAAAAAGTTATTTTTTAAATAATATAATTTACTTTTATTAATTTATTAAGGTAATATAAAATATAATATATAATTAAAAATATAATTTTATAAATATTTATATAAATAATTAAGTTTTTATTAATTACTAATACCTAAGGTTTATTAAAAAGTACTTAAGTAAATTATTATAAATAATATTATTAAAAAAGCTTAAGCTTATTAATAAATAATATTATATAATATATAAGTTTATACTTAATATTAGGATTTTTTCTTACTTTATTTAATTAATTATAATAAATATTATATAATTTTTTTTAAACTTAGGATTTTTTATTATTATAAAGTTTATAAAAAGTTAGGTTTTAAAATTAACTTTATAAAATATAAGATTTACTTATATTAACTATTATAAAAGTTAACTTTTAAAAATTTATATTAATAAATTTTTAATTTTAAAATTACTACTACTTTATAAAAAAAGTTAAAAAATACTAAGGAATTTATTTTAATATATTTAACTTTAAAAAATAGCTAAGTATTTTATAAATTAATTAATTAAGTTTTTAATTAACTATAGTTATAGTAAAACTTATAAAAGTATAATTAATTAATTAATAATTAAAATAAGTTTATATTTATAAAAAAAACTATTAAGTAAAGTATATAAAGTAAAAGGATTTTATTTAATTATTTTTTAAAAAGGTTATAAAAATATTAATTAAATAAAATACTTAAATTTAAAAAAATAATAAATATTTATTTAAGTAGTTAAAAAATATAACTTAATATATAAAAAATAAAAAGCTAGTAAAAGTTTATTAAAAATTAAAGGTTATAAATAGTAATAAACTAGCTTTTTTAATTTATAAATTAAAGTAATAGCTAAAGCTTATTTAATTTATATATTAAAGTAAAAGCTTAAGCTTATTTAATTTAT
>NW_020209721.1:0-1392 GCF_003025095.1 Trichoderma harzianum CBS 226.95 | reverse complement strand
TAAGTATTTAATTTATTAAGTATTTTTATTAAATTTTATTATTTTAAGTTTTTTTAACTTTATATTTAAGTTTTTTACCTTAAATAATAAATTTATTTTATATAATTTTATTTATTTTTTTATTTACTAATATTTTTTTTTAATAATAAAATATAAAAATTTAAATATATAATTTTTTTTATTTTCCTAAAGTTAATAAAAAATTTTATTTTATAATTAATAAGTTTAATTTTTTTTATAATTTTATAAAATTTAAGTTTTTTAAAATTAAGTTTATTACTTAGTTTATTTATTTTAATATTTAATTACTTATTATTTTATAAATATTAAAATAAGTAAATTATATTTTTTTTTTAAAAAATTAATTTTTTAATTTTTTTAATATTTATAAATTTAGTTATTTATTATTTAATAAATTTAAGTTATATTTATAATTTTAATATAATTTTTTAAGTTTATTAACTATAATAATAACTTTATTAATATTTTTTTCTTTAATAAATAATTAATATAAATTTAGTTTAAATCTATAGTTTATATAAAATAGTAAGTTATTTATAAATTTTACTAATATACTATTATAAAATACTTAACTAATTAGTAAATATTTTACTTAATTATTTTAATTAAATTTAATATAATATTATAAATATATTTTAATAATTTAATTAATTTAATTTATTTGTTTATTTATCTAAGGGTAGTAAACTATATTAGCTTTATATTTTAATTTAATTTTTATTATAAGTAATTACTAAAATTTTAATATAAACATTAATTTTTTATTTAAGATAATTTTATTTAGTAATTTATAATTTATATAAATATATTAAAAAAAATATAAGTTAAGTTTTTTATAAAGCTTTTTTTTTTATTAAAATAAAGTAAGTTATTTTTAAAAATTAGTTAATTATTATAAAAATATTATTTTAAGTATTATTAATTATAGGTTTTTTTAAAAAATACAAGCTTTATAATATAATTAAATATTATTAATTTTTAATTTTTAATTAAAATTAATAAAAGTTATAGTTTTTTATAAAGAAAATAATATAATATTTTAATTTATTTATATATTATATATTTTAATATAGGTAATTAATAAAGATATATAATATTTTTATTATAAATATATAACCTTATAAATATATAACTTTTCTCCCTTTATAATTAACTAAAAAAAAATATCTTTATAAATACTTTTTAATATAAGTAGTAAAACCAGCTACTTTAATATTAACCTTTATACTTAAATATAAAGCCTTAGAAATTATATATTATAGTAATTTATAACTCTTTTTTAATTTATAAATTAAATAAGCTTAAGCTTTTACTTTAATATATAAATTAAATAAGCTTTAGCTATTACTTTAATTTATAAATTAAAAAAGC
>NW_020209720.1:0-1401 GCF_003025095.1 Trichoderma harzianum CBS 226.95 | reverse complement strand
TATATATATAATTTATTTTTAGGGATTATTACTACTTTTTATAACTTAATAAAAGGATATTTATTTAGTCTAGTTAAGTTATTAAACTATAAGTTATAGGGCTTAAAGTATAATAATTATATTATATTTAAACTTTATTATTTAAGTTATTTTATATACTTTAAGTTTAATCTTAAACCTTAATTAACTATACTTTATGACTTAAATTTTTAAAATTTAACTTAATTAACTATAGTTAATTAGGTTAGGTTATAGATTAATTTTAGATTTTAAACTAAAGGCTAAGGTATAGCTTTCTTTTAACCTAGCTATTATAGCTTTACTAACCCTTTTAATAATAAATATAACCTTTATAAAATTACTTAAAATTATTTATTTTTTAATTATAATATTTTTATAAATATTACTTTTTACTTAAGATATATTATATATAAGTTATTATAAAATTAATATTAATAATAATATATAAACTTTATAATTAAAAACATTAATATTATTTAATTAGAATAAAATATTAATATTACTTAATAATAATAAAATATTAATTATTTTTTTTTAAAAATTTTTATTTATTAACCCTAAGGTTTAATATTTTAGTATATTTAAATTATTATTAACTTTAAACTTTATTTAATTAATTTTTTTATTTTCTTTAATTTTTTAATTTTTTTCCTAAACTTATTATTAAAGTTTTAGTTTTATAATTAAATTATTAAATAATAGTAATTTTACTAACTTTAATTTTAAACTATTTAACTTAATTATTTTTTATTTATTAATTATTTTTTATAATTTCCTATATTTTTTTATATTTTAAATTAAATAACTTAAAATATACTAAAATTACTAAAATTAATTATTAACTAAATTAATAATATTAATATTTAGTAATTAAATAAAAAGCTAAGTTTATAATTTATTAAAATATATAATTAATTAACTTAGTTTATTACTATTATACTATAAATATAACCTCCTTACTTATACTTTATAATTAAATTAACCCTTAATTACCTTAGTACTAATACTTTCTAAATTAATACTTTTATTTTTAATAAATGAAAAGAAAAATAGCTTTATAAAATATATATTATATATATTATTATTTTATTTTTAAGTTTATATAACTTATAGCTATAATTAATTATTTTAATATTAAATTTCTTTTATATAAAATTCATTTTTTAGCTTAAATAATATTAGAAACTTTAGTATTTTAATTATACTTTTATTATAACTTATATAATAAAAATAAAAATAACTTTATAAAATATAAATAATAAATATTATAATTTTATATTTTAATATAATTAATAAAATTAATAATTAATAAAATTAATAATTAATAAAATTAATAATTAATAAAATTAATAATTAATAAAATTAATAATTAATAAAATT
>NW_020209719.1:0-1404 GCF_003025095.1 Trichoderma harzianum CBS 226.95 | reverse complement strand
TATAAAGTAAGTAAAATATAATAAAAATTTAATTTATATTTAATTTTAATACTTTATTAATAATTATTTATTTAAATTATTTAAAAAATATAAAAAATTAAATTTTATATATTTAATTATTTTTAATAGCTTACTTAATAAAGTTTTTTTATATTTAATAAGCCTATAACCTTAGGGTTAAGGCTTATATATTATAATATATATATTTAAGTAAGCTTATAAAGCTTTTTTTATAATTAGCTATTTTTCCTATAGTTTACCTAAGGGGTATATACTTTAGGTTAAGTTATAATATATATAAAAGTTTAATTATTATAATAAAGGTAATAATATAATTAATAAAAAAAAAGCTATTATAGGCTTTTTTAATTTATAAATTAAAAAAGTAATAGTATTATTATAATTTATAAAGTAAAAAGTTAAATATATTAATATATTTTTCTATTTTATAAATTAAAAAAGTAATAGTAATAAAGTACTAATACTTAAAGTAAAAGTAGTAAAATATTATTTAAGCTAATATTTTTTTTTTAATTAATTAAATAAAGTTAAAAGTTATACTTATGTAAAATTATACTTATATAGTAAAAATATTATACTCTATTATTAATTACTTATTTATAATATTAATTAATATAAGTTTTTTTTAAGCTATTAATTAAATATACTTTAGTTTAGTATATAATATTATATAAGGTTTAATTAATAATAAAAAAAAAGGGTTTAGTTTTTTATAAAAAGTATATATTAACTTTTTAAATAATATTTTATTAAAAAGCTTAAGGTAATTATTATTAATTTTAATAATATTATAATGGTTATTTTTAATAATTAATTTTCTATAGTATAATAATAGCTTTATATATATTATATTAATTAAAATATATTACTTAAAGCTAAGTAAAAGTAAATAAAGATATAAAAAAGTAATAGTAATTTTAGTAATAGTAATAGTAAAGAAATCTTTATAAAGTTATAAACTAAGCTTATTATTATTAATAAATAGCTATTTAATATAATAATTAATAAAAATACTTTTTATATTTACTAAGGGGTTTTTTTTATATAAAAGTATATTTTATTTATTAAAATAAAGTAAAAGTATAAATAAACTTAAATATATTTTTATTTAAAATTTAATAATTATTAAGTAATTTTAAATTATTTATATAAAATATATTTATTAGTAAAAGCTTAATAATTATATTATTTTATTTACTACTACTATAACTTTAATATTTATATAACCTTAAGTATTAAAGTAAATAATAATAATATAAAAAGCTATTTTTTAAATAATATAGTTTATTTTTATTAATTTATTAAAGTAATATAAAATATAATATATAATTAAAAATATAATTTTAAAAATACTTATATAAATAATTAAGTTTTTATTAATTA
>NW_020209718.1:125-1419 GCF_003025095.1 Trichoderma harzianum CBS 226.95 | reverse complement strand
TATACTTTTTAAATAACTTAAATAAATAGTTATTAATAAAGTATTAAGATTAAATATAAACTAAATTTTTATTATATTTTACTTATTTTATAATTATATTTACTTTAAGCTATAGCTGCGAAAGCCTACCAGCTGCCTAATTTAAAGTATACTATATTTATCTATCTTAATTATTTATTCTACTATAAATAGACTATTTTGCTAATAATAAGGACGTAAATTGTATTCTTAGGTAGTGGATAAGACTTTATATAGAATACTATAGAATTTAATAGAATTTTTATTAAAGGCTACGTATCCTTTATAGGTAGGCCATAGGTAAGCGACCTTATTTAGTAACCTTTAGCATTATGTAAGAAATTATATAACCAGCTGCTCGCTTACTAGGCTTATAATTGTTTAAATAAACTATAATATTTATAAAAATTAATAATTTTTATTAAGCTAAGGGTTATAGTTTAGATTTTAGAACCCCTAAATATACTACGGCTTATAGCTAAAGCCCTAGCTATAGTTTTAGCCTAGCTGCTAATTAAGTTAATAGACGAGAGATAAAAAAAAATAAGGGGCTCCCTCTTTTATAATATAGTAATTAAAAAGAAAATAAGCTATATAATAAAAGTAATTTTATTTATATTTATTATAATTTCTATTAAAAAGTATTTTAACGTAATAAAATATAAGTAAAACTTATTTTAAAAAATAAAAAAGCTAGTTTTATTTTTATACTTAGGAATTTTTAAAAGAATTATTTTTAAATATAAGTAAATAGTATTTTATAAAATAAAAATAACTTCCTAGTAGATAATTATATATATAATAAAACCAAAATTATACTATTAGTTACTAAAACTTATAAACATAGTTTTAAAAAAAAACTCTAATAAATTAAAATATTAACTAAGAGGTTATAAATACTTACCTTAAAGGTTTTAGTAGCTTATTTAAAAGAGGTAAAAAAATAATACTACTAATAGAGCTTTTTTATAAAAAAGTTATTAATAAGTTTATAATTATTAAAAGCCAGGTTAATGGAAGAGAGTAAAGAGGGATAAGGGATAATTACGGAAGCTTGTGATTAACCGGGTCCCTATAGGTACTATAGGTTAGCTATTTCCAAGGGATAAACCTTAGAGTGGTTCTATGGTTTATGTTAGCGGAGCAATTAAGTTAGTAAACGGGTAATCTTATCACCAGCTAGTAATACAAAATAAAAGTAGATGTTTAAGTTCTAATCTAATTATATTATTATTAGTCTATAGCTATAAGCTATAGCTATAGCTATAAGAAAATA
>NW_020209718.1:0-97 GCF_003025095.1 Trichoderma harzianum CBS 226.95 | reverse complement strand
TTACATCCCTATAGCTAGTCTATAGCACTAGCTATCACTAATATCCCCTATAACCCCCTATAACCTTTACAATCAGCTATACTTAATACTTGATCCT
>NW_020209717.1:0-1425 GCF_003025095.1 Trichoderma harzianum CBS 226.95 | reverse complement strand
AATAGTTTTTTTAATATTAAATAAATTATTATTAATTATTTAAATATATTATTTTTAATTTACTTTAATTATATTATAAACTTATTATTAATAAATTTTTATTATTTTTTTACTATTATAATAGTATTTATTAAATAATATAACTTAAATATTTTTTAACTTTAGCTTTAAAAGTAAATAATTTAATATAATATAAAGGTTTATAATTAATACTTTTATAAATAATACTATAATATTATTTAATAATTAAGTTATTAAATTAATAATAAATAATCTTAAGAAAATTAAGTAAAAAAATTAATGATAAATAAATTAAAAAAATTAACTAAAAGTAGTTTATTAAATATTAAGTAATAGGCTTTATAAATAAAATAGTAAATATTATACTTAAGTAAAATAAAGGTAAAAAAAAAAAAAGATTTTTTTATAAATAAAAATTTTTTAATAAGAAAGTAAAAAAAAAGTAATTTAAAAATAAATAAATAAATACTACTATATTTTATTATTAACTAATATTATCTTAAGTAATTATTAATATTAAGTACCTTAGATATTTACTAATAATATATATATAATTATTAAATACTTTATTTTATTATTAAATATTATATATTAAATTTATATATTAGTTTTATTATATTTAAAATAAAAAAGCTTTTATTATATTACTTATTATATTTAATACTTTATTTTATTTCTTATATTAAATATTAATATTTTCTTTATAATATATATTTAATAAATAAGTTTTTAATTTTATAAAATTATTAATTATTATTATCCCTTTTAATATAAAAAACTTTAATTATATTATACTATAGTTTATTAAATAAATTCTTTTTTATAAATATTAGTTTTAATTATATAATAAATATAATAAAGTAAATATATTAATAAAGTAGTAGATTAAGCTTAAAAGTATATAAGCTTATTTTTTATTAAATAATTAATAATTTAACTTTTTATTACTTAAACTTTTATAATTAACTTAGTAATTTATATTTATAATATAAATAAAAATATATATACTTCCTTTTAATAAACTTATATTATTAATAATAAAAGTTAAACTATTATTTATATTTAATATTCATAAAATTTATAGATAATTAAGTTTTATATTATATTATTTTATAAAAAAAAATTAAAGTTATATTATTAACTTTTATTAATAAAGCTAATACCTCTTTAAGTAGTATTAGTAATATTTAAAACTAAAATTTTATAATTAATTTATTTAGTAAATAATTAATAATATTTATAAATATATTATTTAATAATAATTAAAGTATTAATAATATAAATAGCTAATAATTATTTAAAAATATTAAAAAATAATATTATATAATTACTTTAATAATAATATTTATTAACTTTAATTATTTATTTTTTATAAAATATTATATAATTATTATAATTAACTTA
>NW_020209716.1:969-1451 GCF_003025095.1 Trichoderma harzianum CBS 226.95 | reverse complement strand
TCCCTAGACTACAGCTCGCTCCTGCGACTGTCGTGCCCGTCGCCCCTGGCTCCACGGTTACTCTTCTCACTCCAGTAAGTCTTCAATAAATGCGCGGCTCCGGCATCACGGCTGTTGCTGCAACTTATTATCAGATTGAATGCTTATTTTCATAGGGTTACACTCTAAAGGCAGATAAAGGCGCCCAAATCTACGCTGCCTTTATTNCTGTCACTGGACCAACTTTTGTTCCTGCTAAGCCTGTCAATGGTGGCTTCTCTATCACTATTCCCAAAGGGTTCGCTGGCCAGACCTATGTTGTCTTGACCACTTGTAATGAGAGTGTCTCTGATGACACCACTGCTGCTGGTCCTGCCATTCTTCAGGTATGCTTAATTTATGTCCAGTTGATTNTATCGACCTCGTACTAACAACTACAAGATCTCAAACTGAATGCAACAGTAATTTTATATTACAAAAAAAGTTTATTTATTCAGTTTATT
>NW_020209716.1:887-960 GCF_003025095.1 Trichoderma harzianum CBS 226.95 | reverse complement strand
CCGTGTGCTTTTCTTGGCTCCTTGGATACTTTTAAACAAGTCTAATAACCTGTTTTACCGCTCATAATAATAA
>NW_020209716.1:0-863 GCF_003025095.1 Trichoderma harzianum CBS 226.95 | reverse complement strand
GAGAACACATGAAAACAAACGTAAATAAGCCGACGGGCTGGCAGTCTCCACAACCTGATTGTCGTCCGCGGCATCGACATCAACTCCGTCCTGTTCCCTCTCAACCCGTATCTCAGCCGGATTNTCATGGTGTCCGGATTCGAAGTCCATAGAGAAAAGTTTTCTAGTAGCGGCTTAACTCTCGCCGAGGGTGCTTCGTTACACCAGTACAGCTATTCCCAGCCATAGGACATCTCCTTCCCCCACACAATCATACACGCAGAGCAAAGGGAATTAGTGTAACAATACTCCGTACCTGTCTTTGCGGGATAGGGTGTCGGCAATATGGTTGCCCCGCAGATCTCCTCCCCCCCCCCCCCCCCCCCCCCCCTCCCAAAAAAAAAAAATCGCCCCCAGATGTCTCATAGAATTTGCTGTGTGCAATGCGGCATCTATNAGACATACAGCACTTATATTATTAATTATATCTATATAAAGGGGTCTCTTTATCACCTCACTGGCTAAATTGGTTTCAGCGTGCTATTCTGTTTACGGTAACCACCCATCAGTCGCTGGCTAAGCTCGTATGTGCATATCCGAAGTCACTTTCGGATGCACTTTTTATGGAATATTATTCATATTGTGGATTGGTTCAATGGATCTAGCTAACTGGAGAGGGCAAATGGCTGTAGATCATTTCCTTTGAGTTGAAAACTATTAAAACTCCCACGCCAGGTAGCGCTATNGGAATGTAGCTTCAGAACTACTCCAGGTCAAATTATTGACGTGTGCACCAACAAACATTGGTAAAGTATCTGCAGTTTGGTACCAGGTAGGCTTTGCCATACCATCCCAAATCTCCCTGCCATTAAAGATGAGGCCTT
>NW_020209715.1:0-1451 GCF_003025095.1 Trichoderma harzianum CBS 226.95 | reverse complement strand
TATTAAGTAATAGGCTTTATAAATAAAGTAATAAATATTATAGAGGTTATATTTATTATTAAGAGAGTTAGTAAAGCTATAATAGCTAGGTTAAAAAGAAACTATACCCTAGCCTTTAGTTTAAAATCTAAAATTAACCTATAGCCTAACTTAATTAACTATAATTAACTAAGTTAAACTTTAAAAATTTAGGCTATAAAATATAACTACTATATTAAGGTTTAAAACTAAATTTAAAATATATATATAAAATAACCTAAATAATAAAGTTTAAATATAATATAATTATACTTTAAGCTTTATAATTTATAGTTTAATAACTTAACTAGACTAAATAGACTTATATTCTTCCGTTAGGTTATAAAAAGTAGTAATAATTCTATTTAAAAATAAATTATATATATAATATAAAAGACTACCTAATGAAATAATATACCCTATATAAAAATAATAAACCTTTTTAATAACTACTATAAGATAAGTTAATAGCTAATATATATTTAATACTATTATAAACAGCTATAATAGCTAAAGGTAATAAAAAACTAACTCTAACTATAGCTAAGATAATAGCTACTATTATAAAAATTTATAATAAAAATATTATTAATATTATAAAAAAGGGTTACTAAAGCCTAAAGAATAAAAAAAGTAAAAAAAAGTAATTTAAATTAATTATAAAAGAGAAAATATAAATTAACTAAGCTACTGCTAATTAATAATTATTAAATAAAGGTTTAATAGTAATTTATTATTTTAATTTTAGTTAAGTAGTTTATTCTTTATACTTAGGAGAGTATAAATATTATATTTAGGTAAAATAAAGGTAAAGTAAGAAAAAAAAAATTTTTATAAATAAAAAAAAGTTAATAAAAAAGTAAAAAAAAAGTAATTTAAAAATAAATAAATAAGTACTATTATACTTTATTATTAATTAGTATTATCTTAGGTAGTTATTAATACTAAGTACCTTATATATTTATTAATAATATATATATAATTATTAAATACTTTATTTTATTATTAAATATTATATATTAAATTTATATATTAATTTTATTATATTTAAAATAAAAAAGTTTTTATTATATTACTTATTATACTTAGTACTTTATTTTATTTATTATATTAAATATTAATACCTCTTTTATAATATATATTTAATAAATAAGTTTTTAATTTTATATAATTATTAATTATTATTATTTTTTTAATATAAAAAACTTTAATTATATTATACTATAGTTTATTAAATAAATCCTTTTTTATAAATATAAATTTTAATTATATAATAAATATAATAAAGTAAATATATTAATAAAGTAATAGGTTAAGTTTAAAAGTATATAAGCTTATTTTTTATTAAATAATTAATAATTTAACTTTTTATTACTTAAATTTTTATAATTAACTTAGTAATTTATATTTATAATATAAATAAAAATATATAT
>NW_020209714.1:0-1466 GCF_003025095.1 Trichoderma harzianum CBS 226.95 | reverse complement strand
ATTTATTTTTTATATAAAATACTACTGCTTAAAAATATTAAAGTATAAAAAATATTAAAAAAAAATATTAATATTAGTATAACTTAATTAAATAAGAAAATAAAAAAAGTTTAATTTTAAAAATAAATTACTATTATTAACTTTAAAATAATTATATTACCTAGGTATTAAAGTTTATTAATAAACTATAAAAAATATTAAATAATTTTAAGGTTATATTTAATATATAAATTAATTTATTAATTAATATTATTATTAATAAAGTTATTAAATTCTTAAAAAAGCTTAATTATTATAGTATTATTTAATAAAAATATTAAGTATTAAGACTATATTTTATAAACTTTACTAATTAATAATATTAAATTTTAATAATATTAAAAAATACTTATTAACTTTAGGATTTATTTTTTATATATTTTTTAATATAATATATTAAAATAGTATTTTTTTTCTTTAAGGGGTAATTATTTTATTAATTAATAATTAGGCCCTGGCCTTTACTTTTATTAATTAATAAATTATTAAATAGCTTATTTATTACTTAATAATATACCTATAGTTATACTTAGTTAATAAAAATTAACCTTTTTCTTTCTTTTATAGTTATTTTTTATTAACTACTATAATAATAATTAAGTTATTAAATATAAAGTTTATTAATATTAATTATATAGGAACTTTTACTTTAGTTATAAAGTTTATAATATATAAAGTATTATTTATAATAATTACTTTAAATTTAAAAATAAAATAAATAAATATAAAAATAGTATTTTTATATAATAAAATTAAAAAAAATATTTATATTAAATAATTAATAAAATTTAATAATAAAATTAAAAAAGTTTATAAATTATAAAAAGCCTTATATAATTTAAAGTAGGCCCTAAGGGTATAATATAAAACCTTTATAAACTTTTTAATAATTTTTAGTTTTTAAGTAATTTTTTTTAATAATAGCTTTTATTATAAAAATAATATTTTTATTATAATTTATATTAATAATTTATTTTTAATTAATAAAAATAAAAATAAAATTATAAAATTAAAAAACTTATTATATTATTATTTCTTTTATAATAAATCTAAGGTTATATTATTATTATTTAAGAATTAAGATTTACTATAATAAACTCAGGTATTTAATAATATTTAACTAATAAAAGTATATTTAGAAAATCTTTTATTAATTTTATATAATAAATTATTAATATTAATTTTAATATTAAAGATAAAATTATAAAAAACTAAAGAAAAATATAAAAGTTATTTTAAAAAGTAAAAGAAATATTAATTAATAATAAAATTACTTATATATTTAATACTTAAAATATACTTAAACCTAGCTTATATAATATTTATTATTAACTACTACTTAAGTAATTTAAATAAATTATTTAGTAAGTAATTAAGTTAGGGTTACTAAATTATTTAGTAAGTAATTAAGTTAGGGTTACTAAATT
>NW_020209713.1:0-1477 GCF_003025095.1 Trichoderma harzianum CBS 226.95 | reverse complement strand
TTTATAAAGCCTATAAGTAATTATTACTTATATTATTTATTTTAATTAATAAATTTAAAATAAATATACTTTATTTATATTATTTTTATAAATTAGTTATTTATTATATAATTAAAAATTTATTTTATTATTATAAATATATTAAATAAAGTTATTTTTATAATAAAATACTAGTTATATTATTTTATAAGTAGTATATCCTTTTTATAATAAAATAATATTAATAAAAATATTTTAATAATAAAAGTATTAAATTAGTAAAAGAAATTAAAAAAAAAGGAAAAAGAGGTTAAAAAAGCTTTAGATTTTTTTTATACTTAACTTATTAATTTTTAAAATAAAGTAATACTTATTGTAAATTATTTATTTTATATTTATTATATAAAGAAAAAGGTTAAAAGATATAGTAGTAAATTAATTTATTATAAAATATAAAAATTAAATAAGGAAAATAGTATTTCTAAGGCTTAAGTAATATAAAATCTTTAGTACCTAAGGGTATTTAATAATATTAATTAAACCTCTTTAAGTATTAGTTTAAAGTTTATAAATTTAGGTTTTTTTATATTATTAAAGAAAACTTATATATTTTTTTTATTTAAGTTAGTTTTTTATTTATTAAGTAGTTAGTATTAGGAGTTTTAAATATAATTTTAAATTTTTTTAAAAGTTTTATATTAAGTTTATTATATTAAAGCTTTTAATAGGTTCTTAAGTATGATAAATTAAATTATACTTTTTTTATTTAACTTAGTATTTAATTTTATTATTTCTTTTTATATTTTTTTATATTCCTAACTTTTTTAACTTTTTAATTTTTTTTTTCTTTAATAATAAAAATTTTATTTAAAATTAATTTTCTTATTACTTTATTAATTTATACTTTTTTTAAAAGTAATATATAAAATATAAAGTATTTTAATTATATACTTTTTAGTATTTTTAACTTATAATTAATATTATTAATGTTTTTTAAAATTTTAAATAAGTTAATTTTTTTAAATTTAAGTTTATTATTTAATTAATTTATTTTAATATTTAGTATTTTATAACCTTATATATATTAAAGTAAGTAAATTATATTCCCTTTTTAAAAAGTTAATTCTTTAATTTTATTTTTATTTATATAATATTTTATATATTTTTAAATAAGTTTCGCTATACTTTAAGTTTTTTATATAAATTAATTATTAATTTTACTTAAAGTTATACTTTATTAATATTAAGTCTTTTCTAAGGTAGCTTATATATTAAAAAAATATATTTATATAAAATATAAAATAATATTAACTTAGTAAATTTAAATTTTATATTATTATAATATAATTATATAAAAAGTAATTTATTAACTTAATTATTTTATTATAAATTAATAAAATATTTTAAGTATTACTTAATAATTTAATTTATTTATTTTATTTAATTATTTATTTTAAAATAATATATATTACTAAGTTTATAATTTACTTTAAGTTTT
>NW_020209712.1:0-1489 GCF_003025095.1 Trichoderma harzianum CBS 226.95 | reverse complement strand
AAAAATATTAATATTTACTAAAATATAAAAAACTTTATTATATTTAAAAATAAAAGTAAAAGCTTTATTTAATAATAATTTAGTATTATAAATAAATATTTTAACTATAGTTTATAGTAAAATAATTATTATAGTAGCTAAAATAACTTTATAATATATTTTTATTAATATATAATAATAAATTTATACTAATATTACTAAATTTTAATAAAATTTTATTATTATTATTTTATAATAAAAATTTAATTTAACTTTATAAAAGTAAAATTACTAAGTATTAAAAAATAATAAAAAACCTAAGTCTTATATAATCTAAGCTTAAATAATTACTAATACTTACTTATATTTACTATTAAAAAAAGTCTTTTTTAAAAATAAATATTAAATATAATTTATTATATAAAAGTAATAATATTATTAAGCTTTTTTACTAAAGTTAATTAAATATTTTTATATTTTACTTTTAATTATTAAGCTATTTATTTTTTATTTACTATTAATATTAAAGTATTAAAGTTTATAATAGCTTATATAACTATTACTTAAAAATTAAGCTTTATATAAATATTAAAAAAGGTATATAAATAAAATATAAAATTATAAAGTTTTATACCTTTATATATAAGCTAAGCTTATATAATTATATTATTTTTTATTAATAATAATAATTTATAAAAGTAATACTTTAATAACCTAAGGTAGTTAAATAATATTTAATAAATAGTAAATTAAGTTTAATATATTTAATATTTTAATTACTTAGGTTAAAGTATAGTTTTATTATATTTACTTAATTAATAAAGGTAATATTATAATATATTATTATTATTAAAAAGAATAATAATAAAAGTAGTATTAAAGCTTTAGTAAGTATATAAAAATTATATTATTATAAAAAAACTAATATTAACTTTACTAAAATTAACTAAATTTACTTTATTTATTTTAATTATATTATTAACTAGTTTATATTTAAAATTATTATTATAATATTATAAAATATTTTTATTATTAACTAAAATTAATAATCTATTATTATTATTTTATACTAAATTAAGTTATTTTACTTATTTTTTATACTTCTTAAATTATAATTTATTTCCCTTAACTTTTATTTTTTAAAAATTATAAAAATATTAACTTATTAAATATTAAAAGTAAGGTTTAAATTATTCTATTATTTATTAATATATAGTTAATTATAATTAAAAAGTTTATAATTTTATATTAAGTAATTATATAATAATATTTATAATTAATTATTTTTATAATTATTATTTTATTTATAATTATTAAACTTACTAAATTAAAAAATAGTAATCTACTTATATTATATTAGTACTTTATTATTTAACTTATTAAACTATTTATAAAGTTTAACTTAGTAATTTAGCTTAATTATTTTTAATTATAATTATAAATTAAAGTAATTTTAAATTTATAATAATATAGTAAAGTTAATACTAAAACTATAGAATTTTATTAATTA
>NW_020209711.1:0-1494 GCF_003025095.1 Trichoderma harzianum CBS 226.95 | reverse complement strand
TTATTATAGTAATTATTATAGTAATTATTATAGTAATTATTATAGTAATTATTATAGTAATTATTATAGTAATTATTATAGTAGTTATTATAGTAAGTAATTTACTTATATAAGGTACTTATATAATTAATAATTATATAGCCCTATGGACTTATTAAATATTAAATAATTTTTTTTTACTTTTTTACTAAAAGATATAAATATAATAATAAAAATATATTAGTAAATATTAATATTAATTATATTAAAAAAAGTATATAATGGTTATATTTATTATTAAAAGGGTTAGTAAAGCTATAATAGCTAAGTTAAAGAAAGACTATACCTTAGCCTTTAGTTTAAAATCTAAAATTAATTTATAGCTTAACTTAATTAACTATAGTTAACTAAGTTAAACTTTAAAGATTTAGGTTATAATATATAGTTATTAATTAAGGTTTAAGACTAAACTTAAAATATATATATAAAATAGCTTAAATAATAACATTTAAATATAATATAAATATATATATAAAAAGGCTTAAATAATAAAGTTTAAGTATAATATAATTAACTTTAAGCTTATAATTTATAATTTAATAACTTAATTAAACTAAATAAATTTAATTCTTTTATTAAGTTATAAAAGGTAGTAATAATCTTTAATAATAAATTATATATATAATATTTTTAAAATTAAAAAACTACTTAATAAAATAATATACTTCATATAAAAGTAATAAACTTTTTTAATAATTATTATAAAATAATTAATAATAAATATATATTTACTTATTATAAATAATTACAATAACTAAAGGTAATAAAAAACTAACTATAACTATAGTTAAAATAATAATTACTATTATAAAAACTTATAATAAAAATATTATTAATATTATAAAAAAGGTTTACTAAAGCCTAAAGAATAAAAAAGTAAAAAAAAGTAATTTAAATTAATTATAAAAAAGAAAATATAGATTAATTAAGCTAGCTAATAGCTATTAAATAAAGGTTTAATAATAATTTATTATTTTAATTTTAGTTAAATAATTTATTTTTTATACTTAGGAAAAAAAGAAAAAAGTATATAATATTTATTAATATTCTAAATATAATTTAATAATAATAAATTAAAATAAATTTAAAAATATTTTAAAAAGTTTAAATATAAAAAAAAATATATAATTATTATTATTATATTATATTTAACTTTAAAATTCTTTACTTTTTAATTAATTAACTAAAGTATAAATTAAATTTTACTTTTTATATATATTTTTATTTACTATATATAATTTTATTATAAATATTTTACTATATTATAAAATTATAATTATTTTAATATAAATAAGTTTAAAATAATAAAATGATAAAATAATAAAATAATAAAATAATAAAATAATAAAATAATAAAATGATAAAATAATAAAATAATAAAATAATAAAATAATAAAATAATAAAATAATAAAATAATAAAATAATAAAATAATAAAATAATAAAATAATAAAAT
>NW_020209710.1:0-1495 GCF_003025095.1 Trichoderma harzianum CBS 226.95 | reverse complement strand
AGCTAAGTAATAAACTTAATTTTAAAAAACTTAGACTTTATAAAATTATAAAGAAAATTAGACTTATTAATTATAAAATAAATCTTTTACTTACCTTAGGAAAATAAAAAAGAATTATATATTTAAATTTTTATATTTTACTACTAAAAAAAGTATTAGTAAATAAAAAAATAAGTAAAGCTATATAAGATAAAATTATTATTTAAAGTAAAAAACTTAAATATAAGGTTAAGAAATTTAAAATAATAAAATTTAATAAAGATACTTAATAAACTAAATACTTAGTAAAATAAAAAAGTTATAATAAAATAAAAAAATTATAGTAAATTATTAAAAACCTTAAATATTTAAAAAACTTTATAAATAACTTTTATTAAAGTTTAAGTTTAGTAAAAAAAGGTTAAAAGTATTTTAATTAATAGTATTAATTATAAAACCCTAAATTATAAAATTAAATAAATTAAGTAATAATATTTTAGCCTAATAAGCAGCCTCTGCTTTTTATACTTTCTACTCTTTACGTTTAATATACTTTAATTTCTTTAAATTATTAATATTATAAATAATAGCTTACTTTATTTACTTTAACTACTTATATTTTTAAATATAAAAATATTTTACTTAGGTACTAGCCTTAAGCTATACTTCTTCTACTTCTTTTAGTTTTTTATTTAATTTTAAATAATAAGTTACTACCTTATGTATTTATTATAAAGTAAGGCTAAATACTTTACAATAAGATTTTTAATTTTAAATATAAGAAAGATACTAATAGGAATCTTCCTCTAAGGTAATATAATTATAGCTTTACTTTTTATAATAAGTATATAATTTTATAATAAAAATAGAATTCTTTAGTATAATATTAGTAAAGCTTTTATACTTTTTTTTTTTTTACTTAAAAATAGGTTTATTATTATACTTACGCTTATAATTAACTATAATAAAAAAATAAAAATAAAAGTAAAATAAAAAAAGATTATAGTATTTACTAATAAAATAAAAGTAAATATTTATATACTACCTTAATTAAGTCTTAAGGATAAGACTAATAGGAGGGGGAGAATTATATTATAACTTAACTTTTAAGGTTATAATAAAGGGCTAATAAGTTAACTAAAACTAGATTAACTATAGGCTAATAAATTAATTAAAACTATTAGTATTCCTTAATAAAAAAGCTAAAAAAGCTAGCTTTTTAAATAACTTACTATAGGAAAGCTAAAAAAACCAGCTTTTTAATATAATTTAAAATATATAACTAAATATATAAGTCTACTTTATATTACTTATTAAAATACTTAAATAGCTAATTATTATTATAGTATTTATAATATAATTAAATTAAAATATAGATATCTACTTTTATTTATATTACTAGCTAGTAATAAAATTACCTATTACTAACCTAATTACTCCGCTAATATAAACTATAGAACTACTCTAAGGTTTATCCCTTAGAAACAGCTAACCTATAGTGCCTATAGGACCCGGT
>NW_020209709.1:0-1506 GCF_003025095.1 Trichoderma harzianum CBS 226.95 | reverse complement strand
TATTAAATAATTTAATTAATATAATAGTAAAAATATAATTATTAAGTTTTTTATAATTTATTTATACTTAAATATTATAAATATTTTTTTATATTAATATAATATTAAAGTATTTTTATTTTATAATAATATAAATATTTTATACTTAAATACTTACTTAATAATTAATTAACTTAATTATTATTTTTATTAATATTATAAATTATTAATATAATAAATATACTAATATAATAAAGTTATATTTATAATTATATTAATTATATTTTAAATTATTATAATACTTAAGGAATTTTTTTTTAAAGCTTTAGTAATAATTATTTACTTATATTTATACTTTTATAATTTTTATATTTAAAAACTAATATTATATAAAGCTTAAAGTTACCTAAATTAATTATATTAAATAAAAAATTATATTTATTATTTTTTATAAAAATATATATTTTATTAAATAATATTAAATTTATTTTCCTTTATAAAAATATTTATTATATTATTTAAAGCTTTAGTTAATAAAGCTAAATTATTAAAGATAAATAAATTTAAAATTATTTTAAAAGTTAATAATATAAATTATTAAATAAAAAATAACTTTATAAAGGTTATATTTATTATTAAAAGGGTTAATAAAGCTATAATAGTTAGGTTAAAAAAAGGCTATACCCTAGCCTTTAGTTTAAAATCTAAAATTAATCTATAGCCTAACTTAATTAATTATAATTAACTAAGTTAAACTTTAAAAATTTAGGCTATAAAGTATAAGTTATTTATATTAAAGTTTAAAACTAAACTTAAAATATATATATAAAATAGCTTAAATAATAAAATTTAAATATAATATAATTATACTTTAAGCTTTATAACTTATAGTTTAATAACTTAATTAAACTAAATAAATTTATATTCTTTTATTAAGTTATAAAAGGTAGTAATAATCCTACTTAAAAATAAATTACATATATAATACTTTTAAAATTAAAAGACTATATAATAAAATAATATACCTTAACTATTTCTTCTTAATTAAAAAAGATAATTATAATAACTATAACTTAATTATAATAGTAAAATAACTAAATATATAACTAAATCTATAATTAATAAGATTATAAACTTATAATTAAAAGCTTTAAAAAAGGAAAAACTAAAGCTAGGTAAAGTAAAGTATAAATTAAACTAGCTAAAGGGTATTAAGAACCCTAAGCTAGGCAAAGGTATTAAGAAAATTATTAAAAAAGCTAATAAAGTAGCTTATTAAAGGTTACTATATATAAAGGTTCCTTTATAATTAGTTCCTTTTAGGTAGTTTATTCTTTATACCTAGGAGAGAAAATAACCTTATATTAATTAATATTAATAATACTTAGTATAATTATATATATAGTAAAAAAAATAATAAATATAATAAAAGAAAATTATATATATTTAAGTTTAAAAATAATTAATTTTATTTCTTTTTTTATACTTATATATATTTATATAATTAAGTAAAATTTATAATTAACC
>NW_020209708.1:0-1508 GCF_003025095.1 Trichoderma harzianum CBS 226.95 | reverse complement strand
TATATAATAACCTTATATTTTATAAGTAAATTCCTATAGTTAACTATAGACTTATATAGTAATAAGTAAATTCTAAGGTATTTTTTACCTTTAACATTAATATAAAGCTAAATATAATAAATTAAATAAGTAAATAATATAAATATATAATAATAAGTTTATAAACTTATTATAAAAAAGTAATTACTATTACTTACTACTTATATTAGTAATATACTTTTTATTATTAATATTATTACTTTTAATAAAAGAAGGTATATTTATAATACTACTTTAAGCTAGTACTATAGTAATATTAATATTATAAATAACTATTAAAAAAAAGGTAGTTTTAAATATAATATTTTTAAAAATAAAAGTAGTAAAATAGGGGATAGTAATACTAGTTTATAAAGCCTTATTTTAAAAAATAGTTAAAAATAAAAAAAAGTAATTATAAATATTTAATATATTTATAAAAAAAAATACTTTTTAAAATAAAATTAAAAGTAATTAATATAAAAGAAAAAGGATATTTATTAATTAAATTATTATTACTATAATTATATATAGTAAATTTATAATATTTAGTTAAATATAAAGTTGTAAATTTAAATATAGGTTTTAGTATTAACTTAATAATAAAAAAGTAAAAGAAGTATTATATATTAAATTAATAATTTTTAATTTATAAATATAAAATTATAAAAGCTTCTTTTATACTAAAAGCTATAAACTAATAAATAGTTTTTATATAAGTTAATATTAAATAAGTAATAAAAGAAAAGTACCTTACACTAGGGAATTATAAAAAAGTTTATTATATTTCTTAAACTACTATAATATAAAAATTAAAAATAAAAAAGTAACTTTTATAATTAAACTAATAGCACTAATATTTACTTAAATTATTTAAAGGATTTATTAGTTTATTATAGTAAAAGAGTAGTTAGAAAATATATTTTAAATATTAAAGTATATAACTAAGGGAGGAGGTTTTTTACTATTTTTATTTAATTTATTAATATAAAAAGTAAAATTATAAAAATATTTATAATATAGTATTTTATAATTATTATAAATTAATAAAAAAATAAAAGTAGTAATATAATATTTATAGCTTAAGAATAGTAATATTTACTAAAGTAAAAATAAAAGGAAAAGAGGATAATTTAATAACTTTATTAATATTAAAGTTATTTTTATTTAATACCTAAGGAGTATAAGTATACTTATACTTTAGGGCTTAATAAGTAAGTTATTTAAGGGTAGTATAAATATATATATTTAAAGATTTAGTAATATTTTTAAAATATTATAAAATTAAGGTTAAAGCTAGGATATTAATTAAAAAAAAGCTACTATAAAAAGTTAAAAGCTATTTATTAAGTATTTATTATTTTATAACTTTATATTTATTATTTTTTTAATAAGGTATAATAATAAATTTAATAAATTAAATAAAATTAAGGTTAGTAAAAATAAAAAAAATTAAAAAAAATACTTAATTATAAAAATATTAAAAAAGT
>NW_020209707.1:0-1524 GCF_003025095.1 Trichoderma harzianum CBS 226.95 | reverse complement strand
TTAGGTTTAAAGAAAATAAATTACTAATACTACTATAATATAATAAATAATACAAAAAAGTAGAACGCATTTGTATTAATAAAATTATAATATAATTTAAAGATAAGCTAGTAGTACTTAATAAAGTACTAAGTAAGGTATAAGAAAAGGAGGAATTAGGAGAACTTAATAATACTTTTACTAAAATACCTCGTTAGTATAGGAAGTTCCGAAAACTATATAAGGTAATATTAAATACTAGGTTACTATTATACTTACAGTAGGACTACTATATTAAGTTAGTAGATGGAAAATAACCTAAGACTTATAAGATTTATAACCTTAATGAAAAAAAGCTTAAGACTTTAAGGGAATAGTTAAATAAGTAATTAAAAAAAGGATATATTTAAGTTTTAAATTTATTAGTAAAATACCTTATAATATTTATACTAAAGAAAAACAAGAAGTTACAACTAGTTATTAACTATTAATAACTTAACGAGATTACTATTAAGGATTAAATACTACTGCTATTAATCTCTAAAATTAGAGATAGGCTAGTAACTGTAAAGTGGTTTACGGTTCTTAACCTAAAAAGAGCCTATAACCTTATTTAAATTAAGGAAGAAGACGAATAGAAAACGGTGTTTAAAATGCACTATGGATTATTTAAATATTTAATTATACCCTTTAGACTTACTAATACACCAGCTACGTTCTAAAGAATAATTAACGAAGTCCTTAAGGAATATATTAATAGGTTTATTATTATTTACTTTAATAATATACTAATCTACTTTAATACCTTAGAAGAGTATAAATAATATATATATTAAGTTTTAGAGATACTATAAATAGCAAATTTACTAGTAGAACTAAAGAAATATTAGTTTTATATTTAGAAAGTTAATTTTTTAGAATATATTATTTTACTAAGATAAATTAAAATAAACCTTACTAAAATAGCAGCTATTAAGGAATAGAAGGTCTTTAAAATTATAAAGGAAATATAAAGCTTCCTTAGTTTAGTAAATTACTACTAAAGGTTTATTAGGAACTATAGTAAAATTATAATACTACTTATAAATCTTATTAAAAAGAATCCTAATAATAAGGTTAAGAAGAATTAACTAATTAAATATATAGGGAAGGCCCTGGAAGCCTTTAAAGTGCTTTAAGAAGCTATTACTAGCGTATTAGTATTATAAATGTATAACCCTAAGAGGCCTGTTATTGTTAAAACGGACGCCTTAAACTATATAATTAGAGGAGTTCTTAGCTAATAAGATAACGAAGGAATACTATATTTAGTAGCCTTCTTCTTTAAGAAACTCTATAGCCTTAAATTATAATATTTTATATATAACTAAGAACTTATAGCTATCTTTAAAGTATTTAAAAAATAGAGATTATACTTATTAAGTAATAAGTATAAGATTACTATATATTTTAATTATAAGAATTTTATAAGTTTTATTATAAAAGAAATAGATATTTTTATATAGTAAGAAAAGTATCTTAGGCTTATAGCTAAGTATAACTTTA
>NW_020209706.1:0-1525 GCF_003025095.1 Trichoderma harzianum CBS 226.95 | reverse complement strand
TAAAATACTTAGATAGCTAGTTATTATTATAGCGTTTATAATATAATTAGATTAAAATATAAACATTTACTTTTATTTATATTACTAACTAGTAATAAGATTACCTATTACCAACTTAATCGCTTCGCTAACATAAACTATAAAACTACTCTAAGGTTTATCCCTTAAAAATAGCTAACCTATAGTACTTATAGAACCCGGTTTATTATATAATAATAACTCTTATTTAGACGGTTACCTTAGACCTACGGGTAATAAAATACTAAGAACTTAGCAGCTTATAAACTTTAGAGTTTTAAATAATAATACTAATTACAAAAGCAAAGTTTAAAGTAATTACAATAGTAACATTAAGCTTAAAGATACACTAGCTAAAAATATAGCTAATTAAGCTAATTATAATAAATTAAAGACTAAGTTTAAAGCTTTTAAGACCTAGCTTTAGGACCTCTAAGATAGAAAAAAAAAGAAGGGTAAGGTTATTAAACTAATAAAGCCTAAACCCTTTAACGGAGATCTACGTAAGATAGATAAATTCTTTTTAAAACTTATAACCTATTTTAGATACTTCCCTTATACTTTAAAGGATAATAAAAACAGAGTTATTTTCGTAGGCAGCTGCCTTATAGGAGACGTTAAAATATAGTTCTAACCTATTATATAAAATTACAAGGAAGGAAAGATTAATTTAAAAAAGCTTAAAACATAAACTAAAGAAATTTATACTAAGTACGCAGAATTTTAGGAATAATTTAAAAAGTCTTTTAGTACTATAAATAAATAATAAAAAGCTAAGTAAGAACTTTATTTTATTACCTAAAAAGGACTACTAAGTAAGTATACTTTAACTTTCCTACGCCTATTAACTAAAGTTAACTAAACTAAGGAAATAAAGAAAGAAGTTTACTATAATAGTATAAAACCTAAAGTTAAGGATAAACTTTTTAAAATTAACTATAAAAAGATAACCTTTACTAACTATACCTAAAAAGCTATTAAAATTAATAATTACAATTAAAAATAATAAAAAGAACGAAAGTAAAAAAAGAATAGGAACTTTTATAATATTTAACTTAAGTAAATTTAAAGATACTAAGCTAACTAAAGAAAAAAGCAAAATAACTATATTACCTTTTTTAATAATAGATAACTAGGCCTAATAGACCTTAGTATTATTAAGGCTTAATATAAAAACGTTAAATACTATAACTACAGAGAAAAAGGATATATAAAAAAATATTATTAAAAGTCCGCTAAAAAGATAAAAAATAAAAAATTTACGCCTATCCTAAAGCCTAAGGAAAACTAAGCTATTAATATTATATAACCCTTAGAAAACTATAATATCTTATACTTCTTAATATACTACGATAATAACTATTAAACCTATTATAGTAATAAATAAGGATTAGGATAGTACCCTAAAGGGCATATATAAACCTTAAATATACTTAAAGAAGTTACCTAGGAGGACCTTAGCTATATTAAATAACTTATTTAATAAAACCTTAATAAGTAAAAATAA
>NW_020209705.1:0-1534 GCF_003025095.1 Trichoderma harzianum CBS 226.95 | reverse complement strand
AATTAAGTTATTTATTTTAATTTAATATAAGGTATTAATTAATTAAATAACTAGGTTTTTATATTAGTTTTTTTTTAATATTTATACTTTAACTTTTAAAAATTTTTAAAAGTAATTTAAATATTTACTAAGTATATTAGTATATTTATTATTTAATTTATTATAGTATTTAATAATAAACTTAAACTTAGAAAATTACTTATAATATTTAACTTATTTATAAAATAGTTTTTATATTATTATAAAGTAAGTAATATTTTAGTAATTTATAAAAATTATTATTAAAAATTAACTTTTTTTATAGTAATATTTTTAATATTATTTACTAAGTATTTAGTATATAATTATAAACTTTTTATTATAAATAAGATATTTAAGTTTTAGTTTATATAGTTTTTTAAAAAAGTAAGTAATAGGCCTAAGTTTTTTTTTTTATTTAGTTAACTAAATACTTCCTTAATTATATAATTTAAAGTATTAGTTTTAATTATAATAAGTTTATTTAAGTTAAATATTATAAGTACTAGTATATTAATAAAGGTTTATTTAAGGTATTTAAAAGTTATTAAAGTATTTAATATTAATTTAAATTTAATATTTTTTTTTATTAAGTTTATAAATAATATAATAATTTTTAAAAAATCTTTAATAAAGTATTAATAATAATTAATAAATTTTAAAAAGTTTTATATTTACTTAATATTTTATAATAGTTTTTAATTATTAATTACTTTAAGTTTCTTAAAGTTTATTTAAACTTTACCTAAGGTAATAATATATTTTAAAAATATAACCTTTTATATATAAAAGTTATATTTTTTAGGTTTTACTAAAAGTTTATTATTTTAAAGTATTTATAATATTTTTTTAATATATTTTTTATATTTTTTTAAGTTTTTAAAATAAATAAAAATATTATTAAAGTATATAATAATAAAATAATCTATATAGTTTTATAATATATAGTTAATTATTTTTTAAAAAAATACTAAGGTATTTATAAGTTTAAAAAGTATTATTTAATATTTATAAAGTTTATATTTTATATAAAAAATAGTTTTTTATTTATTATTTTTTTTAATTTAAATAAGGTTATATACTTTTTTAAAATTTAATAAAGTAAAAATTTTAGCTTTTATAAACTAGTTTTTAATTTTTAAAATTAATAATAATAATATAATATTTTTTTTAATTATTATATTTAATTATTAATAATTAATAATAAATTAAAGTTTATTATTTTTCTTAAGTATAAATATAATTAAGTATTTTACTAAGGATTTAAAAAGTCTAATATAACCCTTTTTTAATTAATTTTTAATTTATTTATTAAGTATTTTAAGCTTAGTAATACTTAAGTTATAGATTTTATTAAATATTAAAACTTTATTATTTATAAACTTAATTTTATAATCCTATTAGCTATATTTTAATAATTTAATATTAAGTTTTTTATTAAAAATTAATATATACTAAAGGTTTATTAATATATTTTTTAAATATTTTAATATTTATTAGTTTTAGTAGTATAATT
>NW_020209704.1:0-1539 GCF_003025095.1 Trichoderma harzianum CBS 226.95 | reverse complement strand
ATATAAAAATAAAAAAAGAAAAAATATATTAAAATTTCTAACTCCTTAGTATACTACTTTATTATCTTTATTTTAAAAAAAAATAAAAAACTATAGTTAATTATTAATTATAAACAGTTAAATAATATTATAATTAAAAATTAAACTCCTTTATTACTAATATCTAAAGTAAAAGATTAACTATAAAAAGCTATTATATATACTTAGTTAAATTTTACTAATATTTATAAATTAACTTAAATAAAGGAAGAATATAAATAAATAATAGCCTTTAGTACTTTAGGAGAACTTTATAAATTTCTAGTAATACTTTAAAGATTAATAAATATACTTATATCCTTTTAGAAAAAAATTAACTATATTTTTTAAAAATATTAAAATAAATTTATTATTATTTACTTAAATAATATTTTAATATATTCTAAAATTAAAAAAGAATATAAAGAATATATATACTTAATACTTTAAGTATTATAAAATAATTACCTCCTTATAAACCTTAAGAAGTATTAATTTTATACCTAAGAAATAGAATTTTTAAAATATATTATTACCTTTAGAATTATATAAATAAATCTAAAGAAAGTTACTATTATTAATAAATAACTAATACTAACATTAGTTAAAAAAGTATAAAGTTTTTATAAATTAGCTAACTATTATTAATACTTTATTTAAAACTTCTTAATTCTAGCTTAACCTTTAATTAATATAATAAAGAAAAATTAGAAGTTTAAATAAATAAAGGAAGCTAAATAAATATTTTAAACTATTAAATAGGCTATAACTTTTAAACCTATTTTAGCTATATATAACCTTAAAAAACTAGTAGAAATTAAAATTAATATATTAAAATATATAATTAAAGAAGTATTAAGCTAGTAAAATAATAAAAGGAAACTTTACCTTATAGTATTTTACTTCTAAAAGCTTAATAAAACTAAACTTAATTATATAGTCTATAATAAAGAATTCTTAGAAATTAAAAGCTATTTAAAATAGTAAAGCTAATATTATAAAAAAAGTAAATTCTAAATTAAAATCTTTACTAATTATTAAAATATTATTTACTTTACATTTACTTAAAAGCTATTTAAATAATAACTAAGATACTTTAAATTCCTAAGTAAATTTAATTATAAACTAATATACTATAAAAGATTAAAAAATAAAAAAGCTAATACTTTTAGTAAAAAAATTAACTATTTTTAAAAAATCCTTAATTACTAAAGTACTATATTATATTAAAATATATAAGGTAATTATAAATAAAAATCTTTTAATTTAATTTTTAAAGTAAAAAAATATAATAAACTTTTTAAAGAAATTAAGGAGTATATAAAAAATTAAGAATTATATTAATTTCTATTTTAGGTTATACTTTAAAATAAATATTTTATAAATAATAATAAATATTAAATACCTTTTAATTTATAAAAAAAAGTTATAAAATATATTTATAAATATTTATTATTTAAATATTAAGAAATTATAATTATATATTAATAAATACTTATAATATATTAATTTAAAAAAATA
>NW_020209703.1:0-1560 GCF_003025095.1 Trichoderma harzianum CBS 226.95 | reverse complement strand
TACTAAGGTAGTAAAATAACTTAAAGGGAAAAGTAAAGTAAGAGTAAAGTAAAAGTAAATTACAGCTAGTATGTAATTATATAAAAAGCTTAAAGTTATAAAAAAAAAAATAAGTTAATTAAATAATACTATTACCCTATTATATAACGCAGGGACTATACTATAAAAGAGGGGTATATATATAACTATAATAAATAAATACTATTATATATTACTAGTTATATTATTATTTATAATTATTATACCTTTATTTATAATAATATTAGTTTAAATTACCTTACCTTTATAAACTAGTATAGCAGGAAGGTTATTAACTAAGTAACCCTTAAGGTTTTTAAACTACTCCTAAGAGATAGATTAGTAATAAAAATATTATAAAAGCTAAGGAAATATACTAAAAATAAATAAAAAGTATAATACTTATTAACTTTAGAAAATTTATAATATTTAACTATATCTTTATATTAGTAATATTATAAGCTTACGCTTAATAGTAAGCTAGGGTAGTACTTAATACCCTAGGAATAGTAATTACTATAATTACTATAATAGTAACTACTATTAAAATTATAAGTATATTATTAATACTATAAAAAACTTTTTTATACTACTATTACAGTAGACTAATAATAACCTACTGTAAGTTAAAATAATAATTATAATAAAAAAGTAATAATATACTAGGTTTAGTTAAGCTTACTAAAGTATATTTAATAATAATTATATAGCTTAATAATATTAAGCTTAAATAAAAATATATATTTTCCTATAGCTTTTATAAGTATATACTATATACTTAAGGTTAGTATTTAAAAAGTAAATTAAAAACAAACTTAACGTAGAAGGATTATAATAATAAACTTATTATATTTATATAAAGTAGAGGTTAACTCCTAGCTATTTATTTATATATATATAACCTAGGTAATAATAATAAAAAATAACTTTATTTATAGGTTAATTATAAGGCTAATATAAAGAAAAGGAGTTAAATATACTAAACTACCCTTAAAAAGTTAGCTTTTATAAAAATACTAAGTAAGTAAATTAATATAACATAAGATTTAAGTAATAAAGGTAAAGGTAATTAAAGGTAAAATTAATAATACTTTACCTTTATTATATTAAAATTTTAATAGGTTTATATCCCCTTTTACTTTTTTATTTTTTATAAAAAAGTATTAATTACTTTAAGTTATAAAAGTAATAAAAAAGTATTATAAAATTATTATTATATTTAATTTCCTATTTATTTTTATCCTTAAGAGTATAAAAAAAAAGCTTAAAATAGTAATATATTTATAATAAAAATAAAATAAATATAAAACTTAAATTATATTAAGGCTTTTACATAGGTAATACCTTTAATAAAAAGGATTAATTATAAGGTTAAAAAAAGAAATATTATTAAAAGTACTAAGGCAGTACCTTAGAATAAAAGTAATATATTAAAGCCTATTTAAAAAAGGCGTAGTTATATAATAGCTGTATATTAGTTATATTACAGAGGCGTAAGCTAAAGGTTATAAAGCCCTTAGCTTAGTAATAATATTATAAAAA
>NW_020209702.1:0-1571 GCF_003025095.1 Trichoderma harzianum CBS 226.95 | reverse complement strand
ATAATATATTGTTTTATTAAGTAGTTTTTTAATTTTAAAAATATTATATATATAATTTATTTTTAAAGATTATTACTACCTTTTATAATCTAATAGAAAAATATTTATTTAGTTTAGTTAAGTTATTAAATTATAAATTATAGGGTTTAAAGTATAATTATATTATATTTAAACTTTATTATTTAAGCTGTTTTATATATATATATTAAGTTTAATTTTAAACCTTAATTAATTATACTTTATAACCTAAATCTTTAAGGTTTAATTTAATTAATTATAATTAATTAAGTTAAGTTATAAATTAATTCTGGATTTTAAACTAAAGGCTAGGGTATAGCCTTTCTTTAACCTAGCTATTATAGCTTTATTAACTCTTTTAATAATAAGTATAACCTCTATATATTATATAATATTACTTTTTAATAAACTTAAGCTTTTTTAATAATATTATTTATAATAATTTACTTAAGTATTTTTTAATAAACTTTAAGTATTAGTAATTAATAAAAGAATAAAAGTTTAATTATTTATATAAATATTTTTAAAGTTATATTTTTAATTATATATTATATTTTATATTACTTTAATAAATTAGTAAAAATAAATTATATTATTTACAAAATAATTTTTTATATTATTATTATTTATTTTAATACTTAAAGTTATATAAATATTAAAGTTATAATAATAATAAATAAAATAATATATTTATTAAATTTTAATTAGTAAATACATTTTATATTTTTATATAAAAAAAACTTTTTAATAAATATAAAAAATATTTTTATTAATTATTATATAAAATAATTATTTATTAATAATAATAAACTTAGTTTATAACTTTATAAAAGTTTTATTATTATTATTATTATTAAAATTATTATTATTTTTTTATATTTTTATTTACTTTTACTTAGCTTTAAGTAATATATTTTAATTAATATAATATGTATAAAGTTATTATTATATTATAAAGACTTAATTATTAAAAATAACCTTTATAATATTATTAAACTTAATAATAATTACCTTAGGTTTTTTAATAAAATATTATTTAAAAAATTAATATATATTTTTTATAAATAACTAAACTTTTTTTTTATTAATTAAACCTTATATAATATTATATATTAAATTAAAGTATATTTAATTAATAATTTTAAAAAAAAATTTATATTAATTAATATTATAAATATTATTAAAGTTTATAATTTTAAATAATTACTTTTATATTTATAAATAATAAAAAAAAGTTTATAAAAAGCTAATTAATTAATTTAATTTATTATTTATTTATTTTATAAAATATAAATTTTTTTTATTAAATAATTTAATTAATATAATAGTAAAAGTATAATTATTAAGCTTTTTATAATTTATTTATACTTAAGTATTATAAATATTTCTTTATATAAATATAATATTAAAGTATTTTTATTTTATAATAATATAAATATTTTATATTTAAATACTTATTTAATAATTAATTAATTTAATTATTATTTTTATTAATATTATAAATTATTAATATAATAAATATATTAATATAATAAAATTATATTTATAATTAT
>NW_020209701.1:0-1579 GCF_003025095.1 Trichoderma harzianum CBS 226.95 | reverse complement strand
AAATTTTTAAACTTAATTATATAAAAGGTTAAGGAATTATACTACTAAAACTAATAAATATTAAAATATTTAAAAAATATATTAATAAACCTTTAATATATATTAACTTTTAATAAAAAACTAAATATTAAATTACTAAAATATAACTAATAGGATTATAAAATTAAATTTATAAATAATAAAGTCCTAATATTTAATAAAATCTATAACCTAAGTATTATTAAGCTAAAAATACTTAATAAATAAATTAAGGATTAGCTAAAAAAGGGTTATATTAAACTTTTTAAATCTTTAGTAGGATATTTAATTATATTTATACTTAAGAAAAATAGTAAACTTTAATTTATTATAAATTATTAATAATTAAATATAATAATTAAAAAAAATATTATATTATTATTATTAATTTTAGAAATTAAAGATTAATTTATAAAAGCTAAGATTTTTACTTTATTAAATTTTAAAAAAATATATAACTTTATTTAAATTAAAAAAGGTAATAAATAAAAAATTACCTTTTATATAAAATATAAACTTTATAAATACTAGGTAATACTTTTTAAACTTATAAATACCCTAGTATTTTTTTAAAAAATAATTAATTATATATTATAAAACTATATAGATTATTTTATTATTATATACTTTAATAATATTTTTATTTACTTTAAAAACTTAGAAAAATATAAGGAATATATTAAAAAAGTATTATAAATACTTTAAAATAATAAACTTTTAATAAAACCTAAAAAATATAACTTTTATATATAAAAAGTTATATTTTTAAAATATATTATTACTTAAGGTAAAGTTTAAATAAACCCTAAGAAACTTAAGGTAATTAATAATTAAAAACTACTATAAAACATTAAATAAGTATAAAACTTTTTAAAACTTATTAACTATTATTAATACTTTATTAAAAACTTTTTAAAAATTACTATATTATTTATAAACTTAATAAAAAAAAAAATTAAATTTAAACTTATATAAAATACTTTAATAGCCTTTAAATACCTTAAATAAGCCTTTACTAATATATTAGTATTTATAATATTTAACTTAAATAAACCTATTATAATTAAAACTAATACCTTAGATTATATAATTAGTAAAGTATTTAGCTAATTAAATAAAAAAGGGAAACTTAGGCCTATTATTTACTTTTTTAAAAAAATTATATAAATTAAAACTTAAATACTTAATTTATAATAAGAAGTTTATAACTATATATTAAATACTTAATAAGTAATATTAAAAATACTATTATAAAAAAAGTTAATTTTTAGTAATAATTTTTATAAACTATTAAAATATTACTTACTTTATAATAATATAAAAACTATTTTATAAATAAATTAAATACTATAAATAATTTTCTAAATTTAAGTTTATTATTAAATATTATAATAAATTAAATAATAAATATATTTATATATTTAGTAAATATTTAAACTACTTTTAAAAATTTTTAAAAATTAAGATATAAATACTAAAGAAAAACTAATATAAAGACTTAGTTATTTAATTAATTAATACCTTATACTAAATTAAAATAAATAACTTAATTATTAATAAT
>NW_020209700.1:0-1580 GCF_003025095.1 Trichoderma harzianum CBS 226.95 | reverse complement strand
ATTATTTTATTATTATTTTATTATTATTTTATTATTATTTTATTATTATTTTATTATTATTTTATTATTATTTTATTATTATTTTATTATTATTTATTAATTATTTTTAATTATAATTATAAGTTTATAACCTTAGTTAAAGGCTTTTAATTATTTAATTTAACTTAGTATTATTAAGTAAAATCCTTATAAATAATTTTTAATAAAAAATCTAAAAAAATTAAAAAAAATTCTTTTTTTTATTTTAATTAATTTTATAAAACTTCTAGGATTTTTATAGTTATAATATTTTTATTATAATATAAATATAATAATTTAATTATAAAGAATTATAATTAATTTATTATATATAAATTATAATAATAATATTATTATTATAAAAAGTTAATTAAAATATTTAATAATGTAAAACTATTTAAGTTAATTAACTTATTAATTAATAACTTACTTAATAACTTTTTATAAATAAGTTTTTATAATTATTATTAATAATTTACTTTTAGAAGCTAATATTACTTTTTTAATATAAAATTTATTATTTATTTTAAATACCTAAAATAAATAATTAAAAATTATATTTAAATTTAATAAAGAAAAGAATATTAATAAAATATTAATTTTTTATTAAAAAATAATTTTTTTTCTAATATTATTTTTTATATTTATTTTATAAATTATTAAATTATTATAATAAATAAATTATTTTATTTATTTTATTTCCTATATTATATAATTTTTATTTAATATATTTATTTTAATTATTTTTTATTAATAAATATACTATTATAAATAATATAAATATTAAGGATATTTTAAAATATAACTTTAATAAAGCTTTATTAAATTTAAATTTATATATTAAAATTAATATAAAAATTAATAATACTTTTTTTATAATTTTTAGTATTTAAACTTTAAATAGTTAAAATTCTTATTTAAAAATAATTTTTATTTTTATTAATTTAAAATTTAAATTAAAATATAAGCTTATAAATATTTTATTTTTATTATATTTTATTTTTATTTTAATAATTAATTTAATTATAAAATTTAAAAAGCTTTTAAAAAACTATATTAATATTTATATATATTAATAATTTAATAAAGCTTTAAAACTTTATTTTGATTTATTAAATATAAATTATATATTTAAGTATATTTTTTTATTTATTATTATTAATAAAATAATTAATTTATTTATTTTAGTATTATATAAAATAATACTTATAATAATAATATATTTATAAATTCCCTTTAAAAAGTTCATAAAAAAGCTATTAATACAAGATATATTAATAATATTAAATATATAATATATATTATTAATTTAATTATATAAAATATATTAAAGAATTATATATTTTTTTAATTTTTTTAATTTATTATTATTTAATTATATAAATTATAATTTATATAATAATAATAATAATAATATAATAAAAGAAAAAAATAATAACTTTTTTAATAATATATTTTTTATTTATAATTATTTATTTATTTATTTATTTATTTATTTATTTATTTATTTATTTATTTATTTATTTATTTATTTATTTATTTATTTATTTATTTATTTATTT
>NW_020209699.1:0-1584 GCF_003025095.1 Trichoderma harzianum CBS 226.95 | reverse complement strand
TGCTTTAAACTTACTGTAACTATGTCATAAATTTTTGTTGGTATGTATCATACCACATTTGAAATTTATTTTTCCGGAGTACTTTTTACTTTTACCGAAGAACTTTTTACAGTACTCCCCTTTATTGTAATCGGCATCCTTTAAAATACTAGAGTATGTTAAAGTTTCTTCTCCTGATGTCACTGTCTGTTTTAGAGTATCGAATTCTCACCCAAAGAATTTAAATTTATCTTGGCACGGACCAAAATACTTATCTTCTGCTAGATGGATACCATATTCAGCTTTCTTCAATTTATTGATGTTGCTTTCAAGGTGAGAATTAATTTCTATTAATCCATCGTCCGCACCCATTAACAATCCTGGCATGTTACCAAATCCAGCCATTTCTAATGCTATTACGCTTAATACAGGTGAATAGTTGGCTCCTTGAGTGAATCCTTGCTTATAGGCACATGTACCAAAGGATTTGTATTCCATATCTGAGCTATGTCAACCTTTCGAATCTAGTTCTATAGGACTGTCATATTTTTCAGCTGGTTTTGGTTTTGGGATTGAAAAGGTATTTATATTCATTATTCATCTAGATAGAGATCCAAACGGTAATTCTGATAAAACTCTACGATAGTCTACTCTATTGAAGAAAGAATCTAGATCAAATTCATAGAATCTTTTTCCTTCCGAAAGTCTTCTAACAATTTCTATACCTAATTGATAGGGACTTCTTTTTGGAAGGAACCCATATTGATAACTTCCCACATATTTTTCTGCATATATGTTGATAAATTCTGTTAAAGCGGCCATTACTAGTCTGCTTTCAATACTTGGTGCACCTAAGGGACGCACTTTTCCTGGTGTTTTTTTTGGAATATATGTTCTGTGTATAGGTAACATATGTTCCTTTAGACGTACATGTCTATTAAACTTAGTCATTATCTTTTTTAAGTTATCTATGGATCTTGTATAGAATCAATCTTTATCCACCTTATTTAAGATAAATATAGCGAATACTCTAGATTTTCTCAACATTAGATCGAAGTGTTTTCAAGCATCCAGGTATTTACCCTGGTCTATTTTTCTTGAAATTTTTTTTTCCATGTAAATCAAATATTTTGAAGCTTTTTCCAATCTTATATCATCCTGGTCTATATCTGTTTTGGTCATTGACAAACGTCAACGATAACGCGGGAAGCAATTCTTCTGCTCGATTTGTGACTGAAGTCCCGCCGCTTCGAGTGTTCTTCTGAAGAATCCTAATAGATTAGGGAATTTGAAAGTCATTGGAAATATAACTTGGGTTTATAGGTTTAAATCAAGTACCCTATCTTGATTCGGTTGATACTCAACCTTATTATTCACGAACTCACCAGACGCTATCCTTGGTTAAGGGATACTTTATAGGAACGTCAATTATTATTATTCTTAGACCTTACATCATTGATACTCGTCCATTCGAGTGATTACACTCAAAGGTTTTCTTTCTCGCTTTCTAGTTTTCTAAGAATCCAAGCAAGCATTGATACTTAACTTGTCTGATAGTCAAATCTTTACTCTAGAATTATTAGTGAATTAGATTTTTTTCTCAAA
>NW_020209698.1:0-1603 GCF_003025095.1 Trichoderma harzianum CBS 226.95 | reverse complement strand
AATATACTTAAAGAAGTTACCTAGGAGGACCTTAGCTATATTAAATAACTTATTTAATAAAACCTTAATAAGTAAAAATAAAATAATAAATTTAAAGATAAGGAAGAGGTACTTTAAAAATAAAAATAAAATAAAGCTATACACTAGTATAATAAAGATCTTTTAGATATAGTGCCTTTAATATAATATAACCTTTGCAAAAGAATAACTTAGGAAGAAATTAATAACCTTAAGAAATATATATATAACTAATATAGGTTAATAGAACCTAAAAGCATCTACTACCTTTATAAAATAACTACAGTGGACTAGGAATAATATAAAGATTAATATAAAATATAAAGTATTATTAAAGAAAATAAATACTATAATGAAATTATATAATAAAAGGAACTTAAAAACTACTAGAAGCTCCTTAAATAATAGAAATAGATTAAATAAATTAATTTAAGTACTGCCTACGACTGGATTTAATTACTTAGAAATCGGTTTTAATAATACATTAAGACTAACGTAAATAAATATCTAATAGCTAAAATACTAAAATTAATCTTATACTACGTTAACAATATTCTATTTACTAATTAATATAATAAAGCTAATATTATTAACTATAAGCTACTACTATATAAATAATATATTATAATTAAGCTTAACGAATAGTATAAGAATTATAAAGCTGCTAAATGCGGATAAAAGGAATTTACGCTTTATAATAAAGACTATTATAAGAAATACTAATACTAACACTAAGCCCTTATATATATTACCTATAACTTAAAATAATAAAGATTTAACTTTATAAAGTATAGTAATAATAATAAACTATAAGGAATTAACTAAAATAACCTTTAGAAGTACTATAAGCTTACTACTAAATACGTACCTAAGCCTAGATATACTTAGTATAAATACTATAATATTTAAAATAATAAACTAAGCTAAATTACCTCTGAACTAAATAAAATTAAAATTAACCCCTACGGTAATAATTACTACAACAGTATTAATAATATAACCTACTATAACTTAAATACCCTTATAGGAGGAAAGAAACTATAAAAATTCTAAGTACTAGGTACCTTAGAAGGATATTTAATTATAGTTTATATAGACTCCGGAGCTATAATAAGTTATATTACGCTTTAATTAGTTAACTACCTATAGTTAACTAACTGTAAGAAGGAGAAACTATATACGCTTATAAGTATTAAACAGCAGCTATTTACTTATAATAACGGAATTATCAACCGTAAGACTAATTACCTTTAAATCCGATTCAGTAGAATAATTAACCGCTTTAAGTTTAATATTATAAATATCTTAGAATATAATATACTCTTAGGATATAATTAGCTTAAGTTACGTAACCTTAATATTAATTAAAAGGGAGGCTATATAATATAGTAATCTTACGCTTAACTAACTGATATTATAGTAAAACTATAATTAGATTAGGAAGATTAATAAAATATTATAATATCTTTAATGATAAAATTAGTAACCCTTATATTAAATAAAAAAATATAAAAATATATAAAAAAGAAAAAAGTTATAAAATAAGTATAATTTAAGGAGCTAAAGAAGCTCCTAAGGATAGTTA
>NW_020209697.1:0-1618 GCF_003025095.1 Trichoderma harzianum CBS 226.95 | reverse complement strand
ATATACTTTATTTATATTATTTTTATAAATTAATTACTTATTATATAATTAAGGATTTATTTTATTATTATAAATATATTAAATAAAGTTATTTTATTATAGCCTGACCTAAGATAAAGTACATTAGGAATATACTATAGAAGAATACTTTACCTAAAAAACTAATTAATACAAAAGTAATAAGCTTATTATAAACTACCTTAAATAAATTACTTATAAGATAGTAATCTTATACTTAGGCTTATAATCTTAAAAGTAAGCTACTAAAAATAATTAAATATATAAAATTTAATTCTTTATACTTTTTAAATAACTTAAATAAATAATTATTAATAAAATATTAAGATTAAATATAAACTAAATTTTTATTATATTTTACTTATTTTATAATTATATTTACTTAAAGCTACTTTTTATCCTTTTTACTAATATAAACTAATTAACTTTAATTTATTACCTTAGGAATTTACCTTATACTATTTAAATATTAGGCTAAAATATTATATATTAATAACTTTTATTTAAAAAGATATTAAGTACTTTTAAATAATATAAACTATTATACCTAAAGCTAAAGTAGCCCCTAAAACCTTAACTACTAACCTTAGTATATTTATAATTAAAAGTAATAGTAATATTATTATAATAAATTTACTTAATATTTCTTTATTTAAAAATCTAAAACTTTTTACGCTTATTTAAAATATATATTAACTTAATAAAGTCTTAGTTAATAAATTTAATAAAGAAAAACTAAAGATTATTAACTTTAAAATTTTTATTAAATATTAATTACCCCTTATATTTAAAAAAAATATTAAAAAACTTTATTTATACTTAATCTAGCTTAAAGTATACTTTAAAAACTTTAAAAATACCTTTAATACTACTAAAAAAAAGGTTTACTTTACTACCTTATACCTTAAAGGTATTAATTTAAAATAGTTTAAACCTATCTTAAATAACTATTTAAAAAGCCTAGCTGGAGAAGTAAAAAAATAAATTTAATAAATCTTTAATAATTATAATAAATATATTTTTAAATTAAAAAAAGTATTTAGAAATATTAATAAAAATAAAATAATTAAAAATACCTTAGTTATAATATACTAAAAAGGGAAATACTTAAACTATATTATAAAATTCTAAAATATTACTATATATTTTAACTAAAATAAGTTAATACTTATTAAATAATTTTATAATAGTCTTAAGTAAAAAGTTAAAAAAAAGGTATATAATATTAATTAATTAACTTATACCTTAATTTTATTTATAAATATTTATATTTAAGCTAGTAACTTATTATATAAACTTAAGACTAATATTACTTAGTAATATTAATAAAATAAATATTAAGCTAATTAAAGTAAAAAATAATATAAAGAAATTACTAAAGATAATAGTAGTAAACCTAAAAAAATAAATTTAAATATCCTATAATATAAGAAAGAATTTAAGTACTATAACTATAGTAAAACTAGTTATATAGTAAAAAACTACTAAATACCTAAGAAAAAACGTAAAAATAAAATTCCTAAATTAAGAAAAAAAGTCTATATTATAAATAAAAATAAGTAATCTTTTAATTTATTATAATAAAAAGATAACAGCTACC
>NW_020209696.1:0-1627 GCF_003025095.1 Trichoderma harzianum CBS 226.95 | reverse complement strand
TTTTATTAATTTATTAAAGTAATATAAAATATAATATATAATTAAAAATATAATTTTAAAAATACTTATATAAATAATTAAGTTTTTATTAATTACTAATACCTAAAGTTTATTAAAGAATACTTAAGTAAATTATTATAAATAATATTATTAAAAAAGCTTAGGTTTATTAATAAGTAATATTATATAATATATAAGTTTATATTTAATATTAAAATTTTTTTTTACTTTATTTAATTAATTATAATAAGTATTATATAATTTTTTTCTCTCTTAGGTACAAAGGATAAACTATTTAAAAAGAACCAGTTATAAAAGAACCTTTATATTACTTTATTAGCTCTTTTAATAATTTTCTTAATACCTTTACCTAGCTTAAGGTTTTTAATACCCTTTAGCTAGTTTAGCTTATATTTTACTTTATCTAGCTTTAGTTTTTCTTCCTTTTAAAGTTTCTAATTATAAGTTTATAATTTTATTAATTATAGATTTAGTTATTTATTTAGCTATTTTACTATATATTCTAGGTTATAATTAGGTTACAGTTATTACAATTGTCTTTTTTAATTAAGAAGAAGTAGTTAAGGTATATTATCTTATTATATAGTCTTTTATATTACGTACATAATTTATTTTCAGGGATTATTACTACCTTTTATAACTTAACGAAAGGATATAATAAACTTATTTAATCTAGTTAAGTTATTAAACTATAAGTTATAAGGCTTAAAGTTAATTATATTATACTTAAACTTTATTATTTAAGCTATTTTATATATATATTTTAAGTTTAGTTTTAAACCTTAATATAGGTAGCTTATATTTTATAGCCTAAATCTTTAAGGTTTAACTTAGTTAGCTATAGTTAATTAAGTTAAGCTATAGATTAATTTTAGATTTTAAACTAAAGGCTAGGGTATAGCCTTCCTCTGACCTAGTTATTATAGCCTTACTAACCCTTTTGATAATAAATATAACCTTTATATAATTTTTTTTAAATTTAAGGTTTTTTACTATTATAAAGTTTATAAAAAATTAAGTATTAAAATTAATTTTATAAAGTAAAAGATTTACTTATATTAACTATTATAAAAGTTAACCTTTAGGAATTTATATTAATAAATATTTAATTTTAAAATTACTATTACTTTATAAAAAAAAATTAAAAAATATTAAAAAACTTATTTTAATATATTTAATTTTAAAAAATAACTAAGTATTTTATAAACTAATTAATTAAGTTTTTAATTAACTATAATTATAATAAAGTTTATAAAAGTATAATTAATTAATTAATAATTAAAATAAATATATATTTAAAAAAAAAGTTACTAAGTAAAATATATAAAGTAAAAAAACTTTACTTAATTTTTTTTTAATAAAGTTATAAAAATATTAGCTAAGTAAAATACTTAAATTTAAAAAATAATAAATATTTACTTAAGTAGCTAAAGGATATAGCTTAATATATAAAAAATAAAAAATTAATAAAAGCTTATTAAAAGCTAAAGGTTAAATAATAATAAATTAGCTTTTTTAATTTATAAATTAAAGTAATAGCTAAAGCTTATTTAATTTATATATTAAAGTAAAAGCTTAAGTTTATTTAATTTATAAATTAAAAAAG
>NW_020209695.1:0-1630 GCF_003025095.1 Trichoderma harzianum CBS 226.95 | reverse complement strand
ATAATGTAACCCGTTGGAATTTAATATTTTATATGCTTAATATTTTAATTAGTTTAAAGGAAGCTTTATTATATATTATTATAATAATATAATTAATAAAGAATTTAAAAGGGTATATCTTTATTATTTATTTATTATATTATTTTTATAAAGCTAATTTATTTATAGTTATATTTTTCTGATTTTGAATGGGAAGCTTTAGAAGAATTAAGAACTATATTTTTTATTTTTTTAAAGCCTTTTATTAAATTATAAGGTTAATTTTATATAATAATTTCTATAGCTTTATTATATATTTATAAAATAAATAATAAGCCAGAATTGTTATATTTAAAATATACTAAAAAGCTATATAATAATAAATTAGTAAGTTATTTATTTATTATTTAATTATTTATTTATATTTAATTTATTTATATTAGGCTACTTATTATTAGATTTATATAAAAGCTATTAAATCTAGCTTTACTAAATTAGAAAAGTATTTTCCTAGGAAGATAACTGCTTTTAGTTTAATTTATTATAAGCTGTTTTTTTGTAATTTATTTTTAGATCCTTGATTTAGAAATATTTATTTTAAAAATAAAGGCTTATTATGCTTTTTCCCTAATATTAATAATTCTATTTTATATTTATTAAAAATAAAATACAATAAGTATGTTATTTATTTATTATTATTTAATTTATTATTTATTATTTTATTTTTTATTTTTTATTATTTTATATTTATTATTTAATTAATATTATTATCTTAGATTATGGTATAAAGTTAATGGTTTTAATATAATTAATAATAATAATATAGCTAATTTATTTTTTAATAAATTAGCTGACGATTTTAATTATAATAGGGTTATTAAAAATACTGATAATAATGATTTATCTGATTCTGATAAAGAATTTTATTTAAGCATTAATACTAGTGTTAAAGATAAAATATTTTTATATTTAAAAGAAAATCCTATATTAGAAGATGTAAGTCATTTATTTATTATTATATTATTATTATATTATTTTCTATTTTATAATTATATTATTATATTATTATTATATTATTTTTTATTTTATAATTATGTTATTATATTATTAGTATATTATTTTTTATTTTATAATTATACTATTATATTATTATTATTTTATTATTTATTAATTATTTATTAGACTGGTGGAAGTCTAATTACAATAGATTTCTTATTTTATTTATTTTAGTAAAATATTATTTAGCTATTCTAACTACCTCTGCTGCTATAGAAAGTGTTTTTTCTATTAGTAATAATATTATAATAAAGGCTAGAAATAGGTTAAATTTTAACCTAGTTTCTGAAATAACATTATTAAAAAGCTGGATAAAGGATTTTAAAGAGCTTGAAAATGAATATTTTAAAGAAAATAAATTAGATTAGCTTATGTAATTATTTTATATATATAGTTTTTTTATTTATTTAATAAATATTATTTTATTATAAAATAGGAATTTTTTTATAGTGTAATTATAAAAATATAATTATTAAAAAGTAAAAAAATATAAAGTATTCTTTTAGATTAAAATAATATAAAAAATCTTATTATTTAAATTCTAGCTTTATTAAAGCTATTATAATAAAAATAGTTATACTTTTATAAAATATAT
>NW_020209694.1:0-1634 GCF_003025095.1 Trichoderma harzianum CBS 226.95 | reverse complement strand
TTTTATTTTTATACTTTTAGTAATATTATTATTAAATTTTATATTTTAATAACTAAGTTATAATAAATTTAACTATATTTTTAATATTATATATATAAGTTATTTAAAAAATATAGTATTTTACTTAGTTATTTTATATACTTTATAATAAATTAAGCTAAAGTAATAGTTTTATTTTAGCTTATAGTAAATTAAAGGTTTTTATTTACTATTATATTTAACTAGGATTATTAATAATTAAGTAATTTTTAAATAGTATTTTTTAAATTTTTTAAAATTAAATTAATTATAATAATTATATAATATTTTATAAAAGATAAATAATTAAAGTTAATAAATACTATTATTAAAGTAGCTATATAATATTATTTTTTAATATTTTTAAATAATTACTAACTATTTATATTATTAATAATTTAGTTATTATTAAATAATATATTTATAAATATTATTAATTATTTACTAAATAAATTAATTATAAAATTTTAGTTTTAAGTACTATTAATACTACTTAAAAAAGTATTAACTTTATTAATAAAAATTAATAATATAATTTTAGTTTTCCTTTATAAAATAAAATAATATAAAACTTAATTATTTATAAACTTTACTAATATTAAATATAAATAATAATTTAACTTTTATTATTAATAATATAAGTTTATTAAAAAAAAGTATATATATTTTTATTTATATTATAAATATAAATTACTAAATTAATTATAAAAATTTAAGTAATAAAAAGTTAAATTATTAATTATTTAGTAAAAAGTAAGCTTATATATTTTTAAGCTTAACCTACTACTTTATTAATATATTTACTTTATTATATTTATTATATAATTAAAATTAATACTTATAAAAAGGATTTATTTAATAAATTATAGTATAATATAATTAAAGTTTTTTATATTAAAGGGGATAATAATAATTAATAATTTTATAAAATTAAAAACCTATTTACTAAATATATATTATAAAGAAAGTATTAATATTTAATATAATAAATAAAATAAAGTATTAAGTATAATAAATAATATAATAAAAACTTTTTTACCTTAAATATAATAAAACTAATATATAAATTTAATATATAATATTTAATAATAAAATAAAGTATTTAATAATTATATATATATTATTAGTAAATACTTAAGGTACTTAGTATTAATAATTACTTAAGATAATATTAATTAATAATAAAGTATAATAGTATTTATTTATTTATTTTTAAATTACTTTTTTTTTACTTTTTTATTAACTTTTTTTTATTTATAAAAAAATTTTTTTTTTTTTTTTTTACTTTACTTTTACTTTACTTAAGTATAATATTTACTACTTTATTTATAAAGCCTACTACTTAATATTTAATAAACTATTTTTAATTAACTTCTTTAACTTATTTATTATAAACTTTTTTATTTAATTTTCCTAAGATTATTTATTATTAATTTAATAATTTAATTACTAAGTAATATTATAGTTTTATTTATAAAAATATTAATTATAAACCTTTATATTATACTAAACTATTTACTTTTAAAACTAAAGTTAAAAAATATTTAAATTATATTATTTAATAAATACTATTATAATAGTAAAAAAATAATAAAAGTTTATTAATAATAAGTTTA
>NW_020209693.1:0-1641 GCF_003025095.1 Trichoderma harzianum CBS 226.95 | reverse complement strand
AAATAAATATAATTATAAAGTAAGTAAAATATAATAAAAATTTAATTTATATTTAATTTTAATATTTTATTAATAATTATTTATTTAAATTATTTAAAATATATAATAAATTAAGTTTTATATATTTAATTATTTTTAATAACTTACTTTTAAAATTATAAACCTAAATATAAGATTATTAATTTATAAATAATTTATTTAAAATAATTTATAATAAGCTTATTACTTTTATATTAATTAATTCTTTAGGTAAAGTATTCTTCTATAGTATATTCTTAATATACTTTATTTTAGGTTAGGTTATAATAGGTTCCTATTTATAAAGGTAATTTAGTCCCTAGGGTTTTTATAATTTATAGTTTATATATAGTTTTAAAATATTTAGGTTAATATATTTTTAATTTTTCCTATATTCTTGTTTTTATTTATAAATAAAAGTATTTTTTTATTTTTTTCTTTTCTTTTATAAGTAAAATATTATAAGCTTTAACTTATATTTTATTTACTTTATATTTTTCTTAAGTTATTAAAGTAGGTTAGTTATTATTAACTTTATTTTTTAATTATTATTTAACTTCTTTAAAAGTTATAATATTAATTATAATTTATTATAGCTACTTTTTCTCAAGTACCTTTAGGAACTATTATAGCCTAACTAAAGATAAAGTATATTAGGAATATACTATAAAAAAATACTTTTTTTAAAAAATTAATTAATATAAAAATTATAAATTTATTATAAACTACCTTAAATAAATTATTTATAAAATAATAATCCTATACTTAAGCTTATAATCTTAAAAGTAAATTATTAAAAATAATTAAATATATAAAATTTAATTTTTTATATTTTTTTAAATAACTTAAATAAATAATTATTAATAAAGTATTAAAATTAAATATAAATTAAATTTTTATTATATTCTATTTATTTTATAATTATATTTATTTAAAATTATTTTTTATTTTTTTTACTAATATAAATTAATTAATTTTAATTTATTATTTTAAAAACTTACTTTATATTATTTAAGTATTAAGTTAAAATATTATATATTAATAACTTTTATTTAAAAAAATACTAAGTACCTTTAAGTAATATAAATTATTATACCTAAAGTTAAATTAATTATTAATAATTTACTTATTAACTTTAATATATTTATAATTAAAAGTAATAGTAATATTATTATAATAAATTTACTTAATATTTTTTTATTTAAAAATCTAAAACTTTTTATACTTATTTAAAATATATATTAATTTAATAAAATCTTAGTTAATAAATTTAATAAAAAAAAACTAAAGATTATTAATATTAAAATTTTTATTAAATATTAAATACTTTTTATATTTAAAAAAAATATTAAAAAACTTTACTTTTATTTAATTTAATTTAAAGTATATTTTAAGGATTTTAAAAATACTTTTAATATTATTAAAAAAAAAAATTATTTTATTACTTTATTCCTTAAAGGTATTACTTTAAAATAATTTAAACTTATTTTAAATAATTATTTAAAAAGTTTAATTAAAAAAGCTAAAAAATAAATATAATAAATCTTTAGTAATTATAATAAATATATTTTTAAATTAAAAAAAGTATTTAAAAATATTAATAAAAATTAAATAATTAAAAAT
>NW_020209692.1:0-1643 GCF_003025095.1 Trichoderma harzianum CBS 226.95 | reverse complement strand
GCATCTGCGTCTTCTATCTCGGCTTCTTCGAACTCGTCATAAGTCCTTTTGCCGACGTTTGCTTTGCTCACTGCCGTTCTTGTTCCTGTTTCTTCCACTTTGATTCCCACATATGGCCTAAACTCGGTTTCTGTTTTGGCTGCAGCTTCATTTTCGGCTCCGATTCCCCTTTCCGTCGCTGTCTCCCAGCTCGCTTCTGTCTCTGCTTTAACACTTGCATCGTCGTTCATTTCCACACTATACTCAGATCTCGGAGGCGCCTCCATGCGGTATGGTACCCACTGCCCAAACACTTCATTCAGGATGCCATCTTGAGGAACAATAGAAGCTTGACCGGGAGGAGGAAACACTTCTTGTAGGATGACACCTTCAGGAGCAGCAGGAGCTTGGACGGGAAGAGGAAACACGTCTTGCAGGATGACATCTTCGGGAACAACAGGAGCCTGACCGGGAGGAATCAACACTTCTTGTAGAATGACACCTTCAGGAGCAGCAGGAGCATAACCGGGAGGAGGAAATACTTCTTGCAAGATGATATCTTGAGGAACAACAGGAGCTTGACTGGGAGGAGGAAACGAGTCTTTCAGAATGGCATCCTCAAAAACAACGGGAGCATGATCGGGAGCAGGAAACGATTCTTTCAAGATGACGTCCTCAGGAAAAAGAGAAGCTTGACGGAAAGGAGTAAATGATTCTTTCAGGATAACATCTTTAGAAACAGCAGGAGCATTATCAGGAGGAGGGAACGGTTCTTCCAGGATGACATCTCCAGGAATAACAGGAGCATGATCGGGAGCAGGGAACACTTCCTGCAGGATAACATCTTCAGGAATAACAGGAGCTTGACCGGAAGGAGGAAATGATTCTTCCAGGATGACATCTCCAGGAATAAAAGGATCCTGACCGGGAAGACCAAATAAGTCGTTCATGATGAAACCTTCAGGAACAACAGGAACTTGACCGAGAAGAGAACATAATTCCTTCAAGGTGGCGCCTTCAGGGACAACAGGAACTTGACCGGCAAGAGGAAATCCCGACATTTGGCCCGTCAAGCCCGGCTCCAGATCCAGTTGTGGCGGTATAAATCCCCGTCCGCTACCAATAGGAAGTTCATCCATATCGACATCGTCGACATCGATGCAAAGAGGAATTGTGATTGAGCTGTCTGAATCGCGTCTTCTTGCACGGTAAAAATCTCCCCAGTCCGAAATGCTTTCCATCATAGATACTTCGGAATCATTACCAAACTCAGAACTCGTATAAGGCGTACGCATGACAGTGTCGTCGCCATCGAAGATTGTGAGATTGTCCAATGTGTCGCTCAAGTCCGATGTAGAGTCTCCAAAGCTCTCCTTTTCCTGCTCCTTCTTCTTTCTCTCCTTTTCCTGCTCAGCCTCTAGCTCTTCCAATGCAAATGTCGGCCAGTCTGCGGGATCTATGCCCCAAGATTCGAGCTCAGGGTACAGAATTTCACGTAAACTGCGAGGCTTCACATCGTCGTATTTTATCTCCTCCTCCGTGACATGTTTGATCGCGCCTCCTTTGAGCAGTCTGTTTTTTTGTGGATGAAAGCATCCGTCATCGCTTTCTCGTTTTCTCTTCTTGCCTCTGATGCCTGACAACCTAAACATTCGGCCCCTCAA
>NW_020209691.1:0-1656 GCF_003025095.1 Trichoderma harzianum CBS 226.95 | reverse complement strand
AAATAAAATAATAAAATAAAATAATAAAATAAAATAATAAAATAAAATAATAAAATAAAATAGTAAAATAAAATAATAATATAATATAATAGAAATAAATGAATAATTAAATAATAAATTTAGTAATAAATAATGAATTTTGTTTCTTCTTTCGTTAATAAATATAATTTATTATTTATTAATGAATAATAAAAAAATCGTTTTGCTAGTTAGTTAAAGAAAATGAAATAAATAATAAATAATTATTAATAAATTTAGCAACCCTAATTATAGCTTATATAATAAAAATAATATTAGTTTATAAAATATATATACTAAATACTACAATTCTATTTATAAAGTTAATATAGCTTATAATTATAATTAGTTATTTTAATAGTAAATATTTTTTTATATAAAATTGTCCTTTTAGCTTAAAATAATACTAAAAATCTTATTATTTAAATTCTAGCTTTATTATAGCTTATATAGAGAAAATAAAAATACTTTTATAAAAAATATATAATAAATATTATTATTTTTTATTTTTTATTTATATAGTATAGTATAATAATATTAAAATAAAAAATAATATTAAAATACTATAATTATAAATTAGTTAATTTTAAGTTAATTAGTTTAGTTATCAGTTTTGAGTTAATTAACTAAAAACTAATAAGTTTAGTTAGTAGTTTGAATAAAACTAAACTGATTAGTTTAGTAACTAAAAGACGAAAAAACTACCAACTAATTTTATAACCCTGCTAAAAATACATAAGCTTATTATTTTAAACTTTTAGTATTAAAGGAAAGGGAAGGTATTAAAAAAGAGGGGAAGGCGCTAACCTTTAAACTAAATAAAAACTACTTATTAAAAGTAAATAAGCTTATTATTTTAAACTTTTAAAAATAATATTAAAAAAAAGTACTAAAGGAAAAGAAAAGTATTATTAACTTTAAACTAAATAAAAATTACTTACTGAAAGTAAATAAGTTTATTATTTTAAACTTTTAAAAATAGTATTAAAGGAAGAGAAAGGTACTAAAGAAAGAAAATAAATTTTTAAAGAAACTGAAGACTATAATAAGCAGGGTTGCCAAATTCATTAGTAGTTATTTATTATTCATTTTGTTAATAAATAATAACTCTTTGTTATTAGTTAATAAATAATGAATTTCATTTGTTTTCTTTAGGGCACTAATAAAACAAAGGAAATTTTTATTAATAAAAGCTTATAATAAAGGAGTTTTATTTATTTAATATCTAATTAAATAAAATAGATATATAAAAATAAACTATATAGTTAAATCTAGCGAAAAATCTACCTTTTAAATATATAGTTTATTTATTTTTATAATTTATAATAAATTAGTAATAAATAAATTCGTTATTTGAGTAATAAATTATTACTACTAATGAATTCCGTTTGTTTTGTTTTCTTTAACATAATAATAAAATAAAGCTTCGTTAATAAATAATAATAAAAATTTGTTTTGTTTTCTTCAAGGCCCTAATAAAACGAATTATTACTAATTGGCAACCTTAATAATAAGTAATAAAGTTATAGAGTATTACTATTTTCCAGGGTTGCACGATTAATCAGTAGTCATTCGTTATTCGTTATTATTCACTGATTAATTTAGTTTTCTTCAGCCTTCTGAAGAAACTAATATTAA
>NW_020209690.1:0-1660 GCF_003025095.1 Trichoderma harzianum CBS 226.95 | reverse complement strand
AAGTCCTTTAGGTTTTACTAACCTATATTAGTTATATATATGTTTTTTAAATTTATTAATTTCTTCTTACGTTATTACTTTATAAAGGTTATACTGTAATAGAGGTGCTATATCTAGAAGATCTTTATTATATTATTATATAGCTTTATTTTATTTTTATTTTTAAAGTACCTTTTCTTTATCTTTAAACTTATTATTCTGTTCTTATTTATTAAGGTTCTATTAAATAAGTTGTTTAATATAGCTAAGGTTTTCCTAGGTAGCTTCCTTAAGTATATTTAAGGTTTACGTCTTAGGTCCTTTTAGGAACTATCCTAATCCTTACTTATTACTAAGGTATATTTAGTATTTATTATTATAGTATACTAAGAAGTATAGTATATTATATTTTACTAAGGGTTATATAGTATTAATAGCTTAGTTTCCTTTAGGTTTTAGAATAGGCGTAAATTTTTTATTATTATCCTTCTTAGGAGCTTAGTAATATTTTTTTATATATCCTTTTTTTTTATAATTATAATATTTAATATTTTTACATTATACTTTAATAATACTAAGGTTTATTAATCCTAGTTGTTTATTATTTAAAGAAGTAATATAGTTATTTTACTTTTTTCTTTAGTTAACTTAAGGTCTTTAATTTTACTTAGGTTAAATATTATAGAAGTTTCTAGTTTTTTCTTACTTCTATTCTTTTTATCGCTCTTAATTATAATTATTAATCTTAATAGCTTTTTAAGTATAGTTAATAAAGGTTATCTTTTTATAATTAATTTTAAAGAGTTTATCCTTTACTTTAGGTTTTATACTATTATAATAAACTTCCTTTTTTATTTTTTTAGTTTAATTAACTTTAGTTAATAAATATAAAAACGTTAACGTATACTTACTTAGTAGTCTTTTTTAGGTAATAAAATAAAATTCTTATTTAACCTTTTATTATTTATCTATAGTACTAAAAGACTTCCTAAGTTATACTTAAAATTTTATATACTTAGCGTAGATTTTTTTAGTTTACAATTTAAGCTTTTTTATATTAATTCTGCTTTCTTTATAATTTTATATAATAAGTTAGAATTATATTTTAGCGTCTTTAGTAAGGCAGCTTCCTATAAAAGTAACTTTATCCTTATTATCTTTTAAAGTACATAGGAAGTATTTAAAATAGGTTATAAGTTTTAAAAAGAACTTGTTTATTTTACATAGATCTTTATTAAAGGGTTTAGGCTTTATTAGTTTAAGAACCTTACCTTTCTCCCTTCTACTGCTTTAAAAGTTTTAAAGCTAGGTTTAAAAAGCTTTAAACTTAGCTTTTATTTTATTATAATTAGCTTAAGAGATTATATTTTTAGTTAATACGTCTTTAAGCTTAATGTTATTATTTAAATAATTACTTAAAGCTTAGCTTTTATAATTAATATTATTTTTAGGTATATTAAATATTAGTATTTACGTTTTTACTAAAATCTTTTATTATTTATAGGTCTAAGGTAACTATTTAAATAAGAGTTATTATTATATAATAAACCAGGTCCTATAGGTACTATAGGTTAGTTATTTCTAAGGGATAAACCTTAGAGTAGTTCTATAGTTTATATTAGTAAAGTAATTAAGTCGGTAATAGGTAATTTTATTATTAGCTAGTAATATAAATAAGAGT
>NW_020209689.1:0-1666 GCF_003025095.1 Trichoderma harzianum CBS 226.95 | reverse complement strand
TTTATAATATTTTTTTATTACTTTTATAACCTAAAGTAATTAATACTTTTTTATAAAAAATAAAAAAGTAAAGAAAAATATAAATTTATTAAAATTTTAATATAATAAAAGTAAAATATTATTAATCTTACCTTTAATTATTTTTACCTTTATTACTTAAATCTTATATTATATTAATATATTTACTTAGTATTTTTATAAAAGTAAACTTTTTTAAAATTATTTAGTATATTTAATTTTTTTTTATAATAACTTTAAAATTAATTTATAAATAAAGTAGTTTCTTATTATTATTACTTAACTTATATATATAAGTAAATAGCTAAAAGTTAACTTTTACTTTATATTATTATAATAAGTTTATTATTATAACTTTTTTATATTAAGTCTTTTTTTAATTTATTTTTTAAATATTAGTAAAAAATATATAATATATATTTATAAAAGCTATAAAAAAACTTATATTTTTATTTAAACTTAGTATTAGTAAATTATATAATTATTATTAAATATACTTTAGTAAGCTTAACTTAATCTAATATATTATTACTTTTTTATTATAATTATTATTTTAATTTATAATAAGCTATTATTAATTTACTATAATAGTAATATAAAAAAGCTTTTTATAATATTAATAATTTATTTATAAATTTAATAATAATTACTATTATAGTAATTATAATAATTACTATTTTTAAAGTATTAAGTATTACTTTTACTTATTATTAAATATAGGTTTATAATATTATTAATATAAAAATATAGTTAAATATTATAAATTCCCTAAAGTTAATAAATAATATATTATTTTTTTTTTAATATATTCCTTTAATTTTTATAATATTTTTATTATTAACTTATTTTTTAAAAGTAATTTAAAAACCTTAAAGATTACTTAATTAATAACTTTTTTACTATATTAACTTATAAAAGTAAAGTAACTTAAATTAATATTATTATAAATAAAAGTATAATAATTATAAATAATAATATAATTAATAATATATAATAATATTTATTTATTATAATTATATATATACCCCCTTTTTATAATATAGTCCTTATATTATATAATAAAGTAATAGTATTATTTAATTAAAAATTTTTTTTTATAACTTTAAGTTTTTTATATAACTATATATTAACTATAATTTACTTTTACTTTACTTTTACTTTACTTTTCCTTTTAAGTTATTTTACTACTTTAATAAATTAAAATTTTATAATTATAATTAATATAATAAATTTTATTTATAATTATAGCTTTTTTTTTTTCCTTTTTTATTACTTTATAATATTAAAGTTAATATTATTTTTTTTTATAATATTTTTTTAATATTTTTATAGCTAGGTATTTTTTTTAATTTTTTTTATTTTTATTAACCTTAATTTTATTTAGCTTATTAAATTTATTATTATACTTTATTAAAAAAATAATAAATATAAAGTTATAAAGTAGTAAGTATTTAATAAGTAGCTTTTAACTTTTTATAATAGTTTTTTTTTAATTAATATCTTAATTTTATTTTTAATTTTATAATATTTTAAAAATACTACTAAAGCCTTAGATATATATATTTATACTACCCTTAAGTAATTTATTTATTAAACCTTAAAATATAAATATACTTATACTTTTTAAGTACTAAATAAAAATAATTTT
>NW_020209688.1:0-1668 GCF_003025095.1 Trichoderma harzianum CBS 226.95 | reverse complement strand
TTATAAATAGCTGGTTCCGTTACAGTAATTGCTACAATTGCGATTATTGGCCTAATCTTTTGCCCTGTTTGGCGCTACGGTATAACGGAACGTAACAGTATTATATTATAACCTGTGACGATTCCATCAAACCGTTGAGCCAAACAGGGCAAAAGATTAGGCCAATAATCGCAATTGTAGCAATTACTGTAACGGAACCAGCTATTTATAAGGGATCAGCCTGTTACGACACACTCGAGGAGAAAAACAAGCCAACATCAAAACAAACAGGCCAAGCGACAAGCTAGACTACAAGAAAGTTGGGCCTTACAAAATTTTGAAGAAAATCGGCGAAGTCAACTACGAACTGGACCTCCCAGAACAACCAAACAAACGAGGAAAACCAGTACACCCGATCTTTCATGTCTCACTATTGGAAAAAGCATTAATAGATGAAGACACTGGAGAACTCATCATGGATGAAATCGTTATTCAAGGCGAAGAACTTGAATACGAAGTTGACAAAATAACATCGCTAAAGATAGACGAAGCAACCGGTGAACTCCGATACCTAGTGGAATGGAAAGGATATGACAGGAACGCAGACAGCTGGGAACCAGAAAGCAATTTCGAAAACGCCAGCACTGCCTTGAAAAATTTCCAAAACAAACTCCGCAAACACTTGCGAGTACGACAAGAGAAAATACCGGAAGAACCAGAACGCCCTGCGAAACCTAGGAAGACGACGAGGAAGCACCCCCCATTGAGGCAAGAGGATCTAGACCTGCGAACGCCAAATCGGCGTTTAAAGAAGACCACTCAACCCCGCTCATAGACTGCACGTCGCGAAGAAGCTGCGCCTCTTCACGCGACACACGAGCCAGTTCAGCCTGACGCTCTTCCTCCTCACGACGATCAGCCTCCTCCATCTCCTCGGCGTTTAATCCACGATTCACCATCTCCACACCACGGGCGCGAAGCAAGCGACGAAGCTTCCGCAATCTCATGAGGCGAGCCAAAGCCTCGTCACGCTCAGCCTTCTGCTGAGCCAGAAGTTCTTCATGACGCTTCTGTTGAGCGATTAATGCCTCCTCGGCAAGCTCCTCCTGACGCTCCAAACGCTTAAGTTCCTCCGTAATACGGTCAACTAGGAACGTCAGCACGACAAAACCAAGGAAACAGGAACTACACTCACGAGAAGACATGGGGACAAAAGAGCTATCACACGAACGACCTAGATAGCAACAATGCGCGCACGAGTCGCCACCCTCAACAGCCAGACAAGGCCGTTTGCCTAAACAACGGAAACACGGCGACACCTCGAAGCCAAAAGAACGAATAAAAGCCGCACGAGAATGACGTTTCTCCGTAGACTTAGATTTGGGCTTTTCTACGCGGTTAGACATGACGGCGATTGAAGGAAGAAAGTACTCACCCAAAACAACAAGGGGGCTGCGACGCTTATGTAGGTAGCAGCTTAGGCCTTGAGGACAAGACCAACGGGAGGGGAGTACCGTGTTACGAGCCAACACATTTATGGTCGCAACAGCAGGCCTACAGGGTAGGCACCACGGAACTATGATGGGCCGAAGGACCAATCATAGGATAGCTCACGCGACAGCGAGTGAGCCCAAGTGAGCCACTTCCTAATCAGGAAACCAGCTCACTCCATACCAAGTGAGCTCAAGT
>NW_020209687.1:0-1688 GCF_003025095.1 Trichoderma harzianum CBS 226.95 | reverse complement strand
ATACTCTTTAAATAACTTAAATAAATAGTTATTAATAAAGTATTAAAATTAAATATAAACTAAATTTTTATTATATTTTACTTACTTTATAATTATATCTACTTAAAGTTACTTCTTATCCTTTTTACTAATATAAATTAATTAACCTTAGCTTATTACCTTAAGAACTTACCTTATACTTTATAAATATTAAGTTAAAATATTATATATTAATAACTTTTATTTAAAAAAATACTAAGTATTTTTAAATAATATAAATTACTATATTTAAAACTAAAGCAGTCCCTAAAACCTTAATTATTAACCTTAGTATATTTATAATTAAAAGTAATAGTAATATTATTATAATAAATTTACTTAATATTTCTTTATTTAAATATCTAAAATTTTTTACGCTTATCTAAAATATATATTAACTTAATAAAGTCTTAGTTAATAAACTTAATAAAGAAAAACTAAAGATTATTAATATTAGAATCTTTATTAAACGCTAACTACCCCCTATATTTAAAAAAAATATTAAAAAACTTTATTTATACTTAATTTAATTTAAAGTATACTTTAAAGACTTTAAAAATACTTTTAATACTACTAAAAAAAAGGTTTACTTTACTACCTTATACCTTAAAGGTATTACTTTAAAATAATTTAAACCTATCTTAAATAACTACTTAAAAAACTTAGCTAAAAAAGTAAAAAAATAAACTTAATAAATCTTTAATAATTATAATAAATATATTTCTAAATTAAAAAAAGTATTTAAAAATATTAATAAAAATAAAATAGTTAAAAATACCTTAGTTATAATATACTAAAAAAAAAAATACTTAAACTATATTATAAAATTCTAAGATATTACTATATATTTTAACTAAAATAAATTAGTACTTATTAAATAATTTTATAATAGTCTTAAGTAAAAAGTTAAAAGAAAAGTATATAATATTAATTAATTAATTTATACTTTAATTTTATTTATAAATATTTATATTTAAGCTAATAACTTATTATATAAACTTAAGACTAATACTACTTAGTAATATTAATAAAATAAATATTAAGTTAATTAAGGTAAAAAATAATATAAGGAAATTACTAAAAATAATAATAGTAAACCTAAAAGATTAAATTTAGATATTCTATAATATAAGAAAAAATTTAAATACTATAACTATAGTAAAATAAACTATATAGCCTAAAATTATTAAATACCTAAGAAAAAACATAAAAATAAAATTCTAAAATTAAAAAAGGAGGTCTATATTATAAATAAAAATAAATAATCCCTTAATTTATTATAATAAAAAAATAACTACTACCCTTAATATAAGGAAGAATTAAAGGGAATAGGTAAAAAAAAAAAAAAAATAACCCTACCTAAAACTACCCTTAATCTAGTTAAAAACCCTATAACTAATAACGTAATTTAATAAAACTATAGGTTACTATTTTTTAAAAAATAGTTTAGTAATATTACTAACTTTATTAAAAGTAAATTTAAAAAAATTAATAAACTTATTAAATTTTAATAATAAATTAATACTTATAATCCTAAATAAAATATTAAAACCCTTATTTACTAAAAAATTTAAAATAAACTTATATAATAGTAATTATATAATAATAAATAATAAATTATTATAAATTTAAATATAAATAAAATATAAAAACTTTAAGGAAATTACTAA
>NW_020209686.1:0-1695 GCF_003025095.1 Trichoderma harzianum CBS 226.95 | reverse complement strand
AAAGAGGGCGCGGTCGCGCAACGGCCGCGCACCGGCCACGTTACGGGGGCGCGAGCTAAGGGTTGCGAAGCCCTTAGCTTAGCAACAACACTATAAAAGACCTAAAATCTAGGGAAGGAGTTAAGGAAGGCAGAGATAAATACAGTCACTTCGCTACCCTAAGCTTGCGTATTCGCTGTGTAGCTACCTGTGATCATCCCTTATCCCTCTTCACTCTCTTCCACGAACCCGGCTTCTGACAAAACTATAATATTCTATATATAACTAAGAACTTATAGCTATTTTTAAAGTATTTAAAAAATAAAGATTATATCTATTAGGTAATAAGCATAAGATTACTGTATATTTTAATTATAAAAATTTTATAAGTCTTACTATAAAAGAAATAAATATCTCTATATAGTAAAAAAAGTATCTTAGGCTTATAGCTAAGTATAATTTTAAGATTATACCTTGTAAAAGATTAGAAAACGGTTAAGCAGATGCTCTTAGCCGTAGAGAAGATTACTTTAAACTAATACTAAAACTCACCTCGCTAATATTTTAAGAAACAGCAGAAGGGTACTATAAATTAGTAGCTATCGATACCCTCTTTATAATTAAAGACGGAAACCCCACCTTTAACAAAATTAAAAAAAAAGTTAGTAATTAGACGCTAGACTAATTCCCCGAAGATATAACCCTTACAGAAGGAATCCTATATTAAAATAATAAAATCTAGGTACTAGAATTACTGTAGAAAGAAGTAATAAAAATAGTTTATAAGCATCTGCTATACGGATATAAGGGAGTTACTAAAATACTATAATAAGTATAATAGTACTATACCTTTATAAGCATAAAGAAAGTCATTAAAGGAATCATTTAATTATATATCTTATATATAAAAATAAAGTCTAGTTAATAAAAACCTTACGGTAAACTACAACTATTACCAATACCAGAGTACCCTTGGAGCTCTATCTTATTTAATTATATTATTAAGCTACCACTATTAAAAAAGCCTATAATAAATATAATATATAATAGCATCTTTGTTATTATTAACAGATTAATAAAACAAAGCATCTTTATTTTATATAAAGAAGGAAATACAGCAGAAGAATTAGGCTATATAATACAAAAGTATATAACCTTAAAACATAAATTACCTATAGAAATTATCTCTAACAGAGAATTAATGTTTATATTTAAATATTAGCAAAGCGCTACAGTAAGAATAGGAATAAACCATAAGGCCAGTACCGCTTACTATCCCCAGACAGATAGATAAACAGAATGCACTAACTAGATCGTTAAAGTATACTTACGAAGTTACATTAACTTTAACTAGAACAACTGGGTTAAGCACTTACTAAACGCAGAATTCTTCTATAATAATTCAGTTTTAGAATTAATAAAGCTCTCGCTATTTTACGCTAATAAAGGATACTACCCATAAGCGTATAGGATACTGCGAAAAGGAGAAGATATATAGAAAGCTATACTTAAAGTAGATAAGCTTAAGGAATTATACTAAGAACTGCATACGTAACTTAAACTTATGTAAGAATGTATAAAGAAGTATATAAATAGGAAAAGGCTTAGAGGACTAACCCTTTAGGAGGGAGATATAGTCTACCTACTTTAATATACTTAAGGAGAAAAATAAGCTAATATTAAAATAAATAGGCTAAGTAATAAGCTAGACTATAA
>NW_020209685.1:0-1711 GCF_003025095.1 Trichoderma harzianum CBS 226.95 | reverse complement strand
AAAAGAAAAAAGTTATAAAATAAGTATAATTTAAGGAGCTAAAGAAGCTTTTAAGAATAATTAAATATATTAAAAAACCTAAAAAGAAATAGCTTAGATTTCTAAACTTAATTATATAAAAGGTTAAGGAATTATACTACTAAGACTAATANATACTAAAACGTTTAAAGAATATATTAATAAACCTTTAGTATATATTAGTCTTTAATAAAAAACTTAATACTAGACTACTAGAATATAGCTAATAGGATTATAAGATTAAGCTTATAAATAATAAAGTCCTAATGTTTAATAAGATCTATAACCTAAGTGCTACTAAACTTAAAATACTTAATAAATAGATTAAAGATTAGCTAAAGAAGGGCTATATTTAACCTTCTAAATCCTTAGTAAGAGCCCTAATTATATTTATACCTAAGAAAAATAGTAAACTTTAACTTATTATAGATTACTAATAATTAAATGTAATAACTAAGAAAGATATTATACTATTACTACTGATTTTGGAAATTAGAGATTAGCTTATAGGAGCTAAGGTCTTTACTTTATTAGACCTTAAAGGAGCCTATAACCTTATTTATATAAAGAAAGGCGACGAATAGAAAACCGCCTTTAGAACTAGATATAAATTATATAAATATAATATTATATAGTTTAGATTAACTAATGCCTCTGTAATATTCTAAAAAATAATTAACTACGTATTACAAAACTACGTAGATTATTTTATTATTATATACCTTAATAATATCCTTATTTATTTTAAGAACTTAGAAAAGTATAAGGAATACGTTAAAAAGGTATTATAAATACTCTAAGATAATAAACTCCTAGTAGAACCTAAGAAATGTAACTTTTATATACAGAAGGTTATATTCTTAAGATATATTATTACCCTAGGCAGAGTTTAAATAAACCTTAAGAAACTTAAGGTAATTAATAATTAAAAACTATTGTAGAATATTAAGTAAGTATAAAGCTTTTTAGGACTTGCTAATTACTATTAATGTTTTATTAAGGACTTTTTAAAGATTACTATGTTACTTACGGACTTAATAAAAAAAAATATTAAATTTAAATTAACATAAGATACTTTAATAGTCTTTAAACGCCTTAAATAAGCTTTTATAAGTGTACTAGTACTTATAATGTTTAACCTAAATAAACCTATTATAATTAAAACTAACGCCTTGGATTATGTAATCGGTGGAGTACTTAGCTAACTAAATAAAAAAGGGAAACTTAGGCCTATTGCTTATTTTTCTAAGAAACTATATAGACTAGAACTTAGATATCTTATTTATAATAAAGAATTTCTGGCTATATACTAAGCGCTTAGTAAGTAATATTAAAGATATTACTGTAAAGGAAGTTAATTTCTAATAATAATCCTTACGGATTATTAAAATATTACTTACTTTATAATAATATAAGAATTATCCTGTAGATAAGTTAAGTACTATAAGCAACTTTCTAAGTTTAAGCTTATTATTAAACACTGTAGTAAATTAGATAACGGATGCGCTAATGTACTTAGCAAATACCTAGACCACTTTTAAAAAATACCAGAAGTTAAAGTATAAATACTAGAGAAAAATCAGTATAGTAACCTAGTGATTTAATTAATTAATACTATATATTAAATTAAAATAAATAATCTAATTATTAATAATATAAAGGAATACGTTAAGAACTAGGAAAATAAATAATA
>NW_020209684.1:0-1716 GCF_003025095.1 Trichoderma harzianum CBS 226.95 | reverse complement strand
CTAAATTTTATTTATTCTTTTAAGTTTAAAGTAGTACCTTATATATAATACTTAAATAAAAGGATTTATTATATAGTAATTAAGGGTATTATTAACTATACTTATTACTACAGCTTAAGTTATTCTTATAATAGTTCTTATACTCTAATATTAAACTATAAGTTACTATATTTCCTTTATTTTATTTTACTAACTTTTATAGTAAATTGTATTACTAAGGAGCTTTATTATCTTAAATAGTAAAAAGAATTTACAGAGGAGGTTCTTATAGAACGCCGTCGTTAGCAGGCGGAGTAATAAAAGTTAGTAAATAAGGCGTTAGCCTATTTAATATATCTTCGGAAGCTTTATCGTATACTTTGTAATTAAGGTATAAAAATAGTAAATTATAAATTAAATACTAAGGAGATAAAAAAGGTAGATTATTAAAAAAAGGAGGAAAAGCAAGTTAAGCTAGCTTATATATAGCGTAAAAAGGCGCAGCTTCTTTATAAGGTATAATTTATAAACGGGGTTAAGTAGCCTTCCTTAGACGCTGATTTAGTATTCTTAGGTTTAGATTTTTTTACCTTATTAAAGGGTACTCCTTTATTATTTTTTTAGGTTTTATAGGTTATTCTAGTTCTTCCTATATTTATTTTTATTTTACTTATAGTTATTTATGGAGTTTATTTTAGAAGGTTTTTAAGGTAGTATTAGTATATTTAAAATTACTTTTTAATTTCCAGCTGTTTATATCTTTATTATATTTTTTTTATTTTACTAAGTATTAAAGTTTACTAATTATTTTATTTATTTTTAGTAATATTATTTTATTAACCTTATATTTAAGTTTTTTACCTTTAATAATAATTTTATCCTTAATAAATTCTTCTATATTTTTATTTATTAATACTTTTTTTAATAGTAAGATATAAAAAATCAAGTAGATTAGTTTTCCTTATTTATTTAGTTATTCTAAGAGGTCTAGTTCGTAGTTAACTTTACTAATTTTTTTTAAAATCTTATAAAGCCTAACTTTTTTATAGTCTAGTTTATTACTTAGCCTGTTTATTTTAATATTAGCTTATTTTTCTCCTTAAGTATATTAAAGTAAGTAAACTATATCTCCCTCCTAAAGGGTTAATCCTCTAAGCCTTTTTTTATCTATATACTTCCTTATGCATTCTTACATAAATTTAAATTACGTACGTAGTTCTTAGTATAGTTTTTTAAGCTTATTTATTTTAAGTATAACTTTTTATACGTCTTCTCCTTTTTGTAGTATTTAGTATACTTATAGGTAATATCCTTTATTAATATAAAATAGTAATAGTTTAGTTAACTCTGAAACTAAGTTGTTATAGGAAAATTCTGCATTAGGTAAGTGCTTAACTTAGTCGTTTTAATTAAAGTTTATATAGCTTTATAAGTATGCTTTAATAATTTAGTTAGTGTATTTTATTTATTTATCTATTTAAGGGTAGTAAGCGGTGCTGGCTTTATAGTTTATTCTTATTTTTACTATAGTGCTTTATTAGTATTTAAATATAAACGTTAATCTTCTATTAGAAATAATTTCCGTAGGTAATTTATATTTTAAGGCTATATACTTTTATATTATATAGCCTAATTCTTCTATTATACTACCTTCCTTATATAAGATAAAGATTTTTTATTTTATTAATTTATTAATAATAACAAAAATGCTATTATATATTATATTTATTATAGGCT
>NW_020209683.1:0-1718 GCF_003025095.1 Trichoderma harzianum CBS 226.95 | reverse complement strand
ACTATAGAAATTTACTTATAAAATATAAAGTTATTATATATATTTTACTACTTTATTTTAGTTTTATATTACTATTTTTTTTTACTAATAATTTTTTTTTATATTATTTACTTTACTATTTTAATATTACTTTTAGCTTTATAATATTATACTAATATCCCTACCTTTAGCTTATATATTTATTACCTTATACTTATTATAATATTATTATTAAAGTTATTATTTATACTTTTAAATTATTAATAATCTTAGTATTAAAGTACTTATACTAGCGGTTATATTAATATTAATATTAATATTTTACCCTTAAAGGTTATATTTATATTATAGTTTTACTATAGTAATATATATTTAAGTTAGTATTTATATAACTATTACTATATTAAAGTTATTATTTAATTATTTAATTAAGTATTTATTAAAGTATTTAATAATATTTTTTATATATAAAAGTACTTATATATAATTATTATATAATTAATTTTATAATTTTATAAATATAACTTTATATTTTTATAATATTATTTTATTTATAAAATTAAATTTCTTTATTTAAGTATTTTTTTTATTAAAGTATTTTTTTTATTTAATATAATATAATTACTTTTTACTATTATATTAATAAAAAATAATTTTTTTAACTTTATATATTATATTTAATATAAAAAGGTAATTTAGTAGTTTTATTAATATATTATTATAATTTTTAAATTTATTAAAGTTTATAATATTAAAAATATTATAGATTTTAATTAATAATAAAAACTATAGCTAATATATAAGGTTACTATTATTTATAATATATTTAATTTAGTATAATTTTATAAACTTTTTAGTAAATTTATAAATTAATTTTTATAAGTTTAAATATTTTATTAAAATAAAAACTTAATTATTAATTTTAAACTTTTTCTTTATATAACCTTTATTATATTATTTTTAATAAAATTTATTAACTTTTTATAATATTTATATAACTACCTTATATATATTTTATATTTTTTAAACTTATATAATATTATTATTATTTATATATAGTAGTTAAAATTAATTAATTAATAAAGCCTTTAATTAAAATTTATAAAATAATAATATAAAAGTTTTATAAATTATTAAATATTATATTATATTATAAATAAATTTTACTAAAGAAAGCTTATATATTTAATTTATTTAATCTTTATTATAAAATACTTAAAGGTAATATTTTAAGTTTTAATTTTACCTTTTAGTTTAATTATTTATTTAAGGGTAAAATATAATACTAAGTTACTACTTATATTTTAATAAATAATAAAAGCTTTATTAAAATATATTAATAAATACTAATTTATAATTTAATATAATTTTTTATAATATTTTATATAAGTAAAATATATAATATAAAAACTTATTTATAAATCCCTTATTACTAATATTTTTTAAATATAAAATATATAATATATACTTTATAAATTAGTTTATAATAACTAAAATAATATTATACTTACGCTTTTTATATTTAACCTTTAGTAGCCTAATAATAAAATCTATTAAAAAAAAATTTTAAAGTTTTAATAATATTAGTAATATTATAAACTTACTATATAGTAAATATTATTTTATTTTTATTATTTAATAAATTATATATATATTAATATAATTTTTTATATTTTATTTTATACTTTACTAAAAGTAAATATTTATAACTTATATAAAAGTTTTTTTAACTTTTTAAT
>NW_020209682.1:0-1727 GCF_003025095.1 Trichoderma harzianum CBS 226.95 | reverse complement strand
ATAATTAATAAGTTTAATTTTCTTTATAACTTTATAAAGTCTAAGTTTTTTAAAATTAAGTTTATTACTTAGCTTATTTATTTTAATATTTAGCTGCTTATTATTTTATAAATATTAAAGTAGGTAGACTATATTTTCCTCCTTAAAGATTAATTCTCTAATCCTTTTTATATTTATAAATTTAACTATTTATTATTTAATAAATTTAAGTTATATTTATAATTTTTAATATAGTTTTTTAAGTTTATTAACTATAATAATAGCTTTACTAGTATTTTTTCCTTTAATAGGTAGTTAATGTAGATTTAGTTTAAACCTATAGTTTATATAAAATAGTAAATAGTTTATAGATTTTACTAATATATTATTATAAAATACTTAGGTAGTTAATAAGTATTCTATTTAATTATCTTAGTTAAAGTTAACGTAGTATTATAAGTAAGTCTTAATAATTTAGTTAATTTATTTTATTTATTTATTTATCTATAGGTAGTAAGCTATACTAACTTTATATTTTAATTTAATTTATACTATAAGTAATTACTAAAATTTTAATATAAACGTTAATCCTTTATTAAAAATAATCTTATTTAGCAGTCTATAGTTTATATAAATATATTAAAAAAAGATATAAGTTAAGTTTTTTATAAAGCTTTTTTTTATTATTAGGATAAAGTAGGTTATTTTTAAAAGTTAGTTAACTATTATAAAGATATTATCCTAAGTATTATTAATTATAGGTTTTTTTAAAGGTAAAAGCTTTATAATATAATTAAATATTATTAATTCCTAATTTCTAACTAAAACTAGTAAAAGTTATAGTTTTTTATAAAGAAGATAGTATAATACCTTAGTTTATTTATATATTATATATTTTAATACAACCTTTTGTACCTATTTCTTAATACCTTTAAATTTAAAGTATTATATAATTTATTATATAGTTTTTCTAATTTTATAATATCTATTAAGTTTATATACATAGATTGATTTTACTATTTTACTTTGTAAATTTTCTAGTACTTAAATAAGTCTATTTAGTATTAGGTATTTAGTATTTATAAAAATACTTTTTAAGTATTATTTATTTTCTTAGTTTTTAATATATTCCTTTATATTATTAATAATTAAGTTATTTATCTTAATTTAGTATAAGGTATTAATTAATTAGATAACTAGGTTTTTATATTAGTTTTCTTTTAGTATTTATACTTTAACTTCTAAGATTTTTTAAAAGTAATTTAAGTATCTGCTAAGTATATTAGTATATTTATTATTTAATTTACTATAGTATTTAATAATAAGCTTAAATTTAAAAAGTTACTTATAATACTTAATTTATTTATAGGATAGTTTTTATATTATTATAAAGTAAGTAATATTTTAATAATCTATAAGGATTATTATTAAAAATTAACTTTTTTTATAATAGTATTTTTAATATTATTTATTAAATACTTAGTATATAGTTATAAACTCTTTATTATAAATAGGATATTTAAGTTTTAGTTTATATAATTTTTTAAAGAAGTAGGTAATAAGCCTAAGTTTCCCTTTTTTATTTAGTTAGCTAAGTACTCCTTTAATTATATAATCTAAGGTATTAGTTTTAATTATAATAGGTTTATTTAGGTTAAATATTATAAGTATTAGTATATTAGTAAGGGTTTATTTAAGGTATTTAAAGGTTATTAAAGTATTTTATATAAGTTTAAATTTAATATCTT
>NW_020209681.1:0-1729 GCF_003025095.1 Trichoderma harzianum CBS 226.95 | reverse complement strand
TACTATATAATAAATCCTTTTATTTAAGTATTATATATAAGGTACTACTTTAAACTTAAAAGAATAAATAAAATTTAGTTAGGAATTTTAGTAATTTATAAAATATAACTTTAATAGTGCCTTTAGCTTTTTAATATAGTTAGGTATAATAATAATTAAGGAGGGAAAATACTTACTTAATAAATAAGGGGGCTATAGTACTTATATAAGATGTAAACTAGGCCTTAAGGATAAGACTAACGGAAGAGGAGTATTATATTATAACCTAATAATTTATAATTATAACTAATATACCTATAGGGTAGGTACTATAAATAAATAACAGTTTACATAAACTAATTAAGATTATGTTTACTTTTTATAAAGTAAACACTAGTAAACAATTACCTAATTAAGAAGATATTTACTTTTATAAAAGTAAATATAAGTAAATATTATATTATATATATAACTTCTCTACGCTTATTTAGAATAGTTTAAATAGCTAGTTGTAAATATAGAATAATGCTTAATTATACTTATAAAGTATTATCTACTAGTTATGTAAATAAACCCCTTTTATCTTTGTTAATTACCTGCTAGTTCAGCCTGGCCTATCCGCCAACATAAACCTAGTACAAGGTTTATCCCTTGGGAATTCCTCTTATACTAATACTATAGGAGCTTAGCTTGTCACAGTAAGGAGGTTTAATAATACCCTATTATTAGTACTACTACTGGATTATTTATAGGTTAAGGGGGTAATAGTAGTACTAAAGTAAAGATAGCTAGCTTTATTAATAAGGTTATAGTAGTTTTAGTTTTATAAGGGGTTAGTTAAGGTAATACTAAAGTAATACTAAAGTAAAGATAAGTTAAGAAACTTATAATAAAGGTATTATTAATAATAGCTAAGTTAATAATAGCTACTTAGTAAGCAGTAGTAATAGCATTAAGAAAAAGCTAGGAAAAGGTTAACTAAATATTAAACTAGGAATAGAGAAAACTTACCTTATTATAATTTATATATTATTAAATATATTTTTAGTATTTATTACTAAAACCTAAAGGAAAAGGTTAGTTAGCCTTAGGCTAAAAATAGATTAGGGGTAATTTACTAATAAGCTAGTAGTAAATAGTTCTAGGGTATAAGTATATATAGGTTATATATTAAGTATAAGGAGTAATATTAATATAAAACTAGGCTAGGTTAGCTATAAGGTAGGTTTAAAAATAAAGGGGGATAAACTTTTTTATTAGTAGTATAAAGGTAAGTAATAAAAGGATTATTTTTTTTTTTAGTAAAAGTTAAGGTTAAGGTATTATTAAGGAAATCTCTACCTATATTATTATTACTACTAGTCTAATACTTTTATTTCTTTTTTTCTTTACTTTTATTAAGGGGGGGCAGACCTATAATAGGGTTATACTAACGTTAGCTATTAGCTGGGGGCATAGGGGGGATAAGTAAGAGTAATACTACAGTAGTACCCTTTAGGGTAGCAGAGGTCTAAGTCTAAGTATAAGTTAGCTTTATACTAGGCTTTACCTTTTTCTTAAGGTTAGTATTACTACTACTATTATTATTAATAAAATACTTTTATAAAACTAAATTAGGGCTGGCCTTAGGCTAAGGATAAGGGGAATATATATTAAAAAAGCTATTATAAATAAGTTATAGTATTAAAGGCTAACTAAAGGAAAAATAACTAAGTTAGTTTAATAAGGTCTACCTAAATAATAAGATATA
>NW_020209680.1:0-1736 GCF_003025095.1 Trichoderma harzianum CBS 226.95 | reverse complement strand
TAACGCTAAGCCCTTGTATATATTACCTATAACCTAGAATAATAAAGATTTAACTTTATAAAGTATAGTAATAATAATAAACTATAAGGAATTAATTAGAATGACCTTTGGAAGTACTATAAGCTTACTACTAAATATATACCTAAGCTTAAATGCACTTAGTGTAAACGCTATAATATTTAAAATAAAAAACTAGGATAGATTACCTTAGACCTAGATAATATTAATATTAACCCTTACGGTAATAATTATTACAACGGTATTAATAATATAACCTACTATAACTTAAATACCTTTACAGGAGGAAAGAAACTATGAAAATTCTAAGTACTAGGTACTTTAAAAAGATATTCAATTATAGTCTATATAAACTCTGGACCTATAATAAGCTATATTATACCTTAATTAGTTAACTACCTATAGTTAAATAACCGTAAAAAGGAGAACCTATATACCTTTGTAAATATTAAAAAATAATAATTTACTTATAATAATAGAACTATTAACTGTAAAATTAATCTCCTTAAGATCCAGTTTAGTAAAATTAAAAATATATTTAGTTTTAATATTATAAATATTATAAAATATAATATACTTTTAAAATATAATTAGCTTAAGTTACGTAACCTTAATATTAACTAAATTAAAGGCTAGGTAAGGTAGTAAACTTACCCTAAACTAATTAATTTTAAAAATATATTATAATTAAATTAGGAGGATTAATAGGATACTATAATATCCCTAATAATAGAATTAGTAACCTCTATATTATATAAAGAAATAAAAAAATATATAGAAAAAAAAAAAGTTATAAAATAAGTATAATTTAAGGAGCTAGAGAAGCTCCTAAGGATAATTAAATATATTAAGAAGCTAAAGAAGAAATAACTTAAATTTCTTAATTTAATTATATAAAAGGTTAAGGAACTATACTACTAAGACTAAAAAATACTAGAATACTTAAAGAATATATTATAAAACCTCTAGTATATACTAGTCTTTAATAAAAAACTTAACACTGGACTACTAAAATATAGCTAATAGGATTATAAGATTAAACTTATAGATAATAAAGTCCTAATGTTTAATAAGATCTATAACTTAAGTATTACTAAGCTTAAAATACTTAATAAATAAATTAAGGACTAGCTAAAGAAAGGTTATATTAAACCTTTTAAATCCTTAGTAGGATATTTAGTTATATTTATACTTAAAAAAAATAGTAAACTTTAACTTATTATAAACTACTAATAATTAAACGTAATAACTAAGAAAAATATTATACTACTACTACTAATTTTAAAAATTAAAAACCGGCTTACAGAAGCTAAGATCTTTACTTTATTAAATCTTAAAGGAGCGTATAACTTTATTTAGATTAAAAAAGGTAATAAATAAAAAACTGCCTTTTATATAAAATATAGACTTTATAAATATTAGGTAATACCTTTTAGACTTATAAACGCCCTAGTATTTTTCTAAAAAATAATTAACTATATATTATAAAACTATGTAGATTATTTTATTATTATATACCTTAACGATATCCTTATTTACTTTAAAAACTTAAAAGAATATAAGGAATATATTAAAAAGGTATTATAAATACTTTAAAATAATAAACTCTTAGTAGAACCTAAAAAATATAACTTTTATATACAGAAGGTTATATTTTTAAAATATATTATTACCCTAGGTAAAGTTTAAATAAACCCTAAGAAACTTAAGGTAATTAA
>NW_020209679.1:0-1743 GCF_003025095.1 Trichoderma harzianum CBS 226.95 | reverse complement strand
TATCTTTATCTTTATCTTTATCTTTATCTTTATCTTTATTTTTATTTTTATTATTACTATTACTATTATTATTATTATTATAAGTTAATCTAAAGCTTAAAAAGTAAGTATTTGCAAATAGCTTTATTTAACTAATTTAAATAATTAAGAAGAGCTAATTAAGTTTAAGCTGCTTAAAAGAAGGTTACTGCTGTAGCTAAATGTACCTATAACCTAACCGTTACTGCTATAAACTTCTACTACTACTACTACTACTACTAATATTAACGTTAGTATTTCTTTTTTTAGCCCCTAGTATATTACTTTTATACTACTAGTTAGCTTTATGCTTTTTAATACTACTGTAAATATAGTATTTAATACTTAGCTTACTAACCTACTAAACCTTATACCTAGTCTAACTATTTAAGATCTCCTTTATAAAAACTATATTAAAGGTATTATTTTTAAAAAAGGTAATTTTAAATATTATATTAATAGTAATAAATAGTTTTATTATTATACTAGCTGTAAAGCTATAAGTTACTAATATATACTTTTATAAATATATATAGTATTAAGTATTACTTTTATTAACTAAAAGTTTATTAAGTATTACTTTTACTAACTACTTTAGGTACCCTTTTTTTATTTCCTTCTCCCTTAAGCTAGTATAAGCTATTTAAAATAGTAATACTTTTATAAATTATTTTAAATTTTTTACCTTAAGTTATAAACTTAATTACTAACTTTTAAGTAGTTAGCCCTTAAGTATTAGTATATTTTACACCTTTAAATTAAATTACTAAATAATAAAGGTCTAGTATCAGGGTTGCTAATTAGTGACGATTTGTTTCGTTAGTTAGTTGAAGAAAACGAAACGAATTTTATTCGTTATTCGTTAACGAATAACGAATAACGAATCGTTACTAAATTCATTACTAAATTCGTTAATAAAAAAAATAGTATTTTTTTATTTAAATAAAATATAATAATTATATTAAATTAAAATATAAAATAATAATATTTATTATTTATATTTTATAAATCTAGTTTTATTTTTATTATAAAAGCTATAATAAAGCTATAATTAAAATAATAAAATTTTAAGTATTATTAAAACCTAAAAGAATACTTTTATATTATAAAAATATTTATTATTAAAATAATTAATTATAGCTATAAATTATATAACTATAATAAATATAATAATAATATTTATTATTTATATTTTATAAAACTATTTATATTTTTATAATAAAGCTATAATTTAAATAGTAAAATTTTAAATATTATTTTAACTTAAAATAACGCTTTTAGATTATAAAAAAATTTAATATTAAAATAATTAATTACAGTTATAAGCTATATAAATTTAATTTAATATATTATAATAATTATTATTTATATTTTATAATAGTATTTTTATTTTTATTATATAAGCTATAATAAAGCTATAATTTAAATAGTAAAACTTTAAGTATTATTTTAAGCTAAAAAAACACTTTACGTTTTTTTTTACTTTTTTATAATTATATCTTTATAATTATACTATAAAAAAATTCCTATTTTATAATAAAATAACATTTATTAAATAAATAAAAAAACTATATATATATAATAATTACATAAGCTAATCTAAGTTATTTTTATTAAAATATTCATTTTCAAGCTCTTTAAAATCCTTTATCCAGCTTTTTAATAATATTATTTCAGAAACTAGGTTAGGATTTAACCTATTTCTAGCCTTTGTTATAATATTAT
>NW_020209678.1:0-1748 GCF_003025095.1 Trichoderma harzianum CBS 226.95 | reverse complement strand
TATATAATAACCTTATATTTTATAAGTAAATTCCTATAGTTAACTATAGACTTATATAGTAATAAGTAAATTCTAAGGTATTTTTTACCTTTAACGCTAAATATAAAGCTAAATATAGTAAATTAATAAATTAAATAATATAAATATATAATAGTAAACTTATAAACTTATTATAAAAAAATAACTACTATTACTTATTAATAATATTTTCTTTATTATTATTATTACTACTTTTAGTAAAAAAAAGTATATTTTTAATACTATTTTAAGCTAGTACTATAATAGTATTAATACTATAAGTAATTACTAAAAAGAAAATAGTTTTAAATATAATATCTTTAGAAATAAAAATAGTAAAATAAAGGATAGTAATACTAGTTTATAAAGCCTTACTTTAGAAAATAGCTAAAAATAAAGTAAAATAATTATAAATACTTAATATATTTATAAAAAAAGGTATTTTTTAAATAAAATTAAAGGTAGTTAATATAAAAGAAAAAAAAATATTTACTAATTAAAATATTATTATTATAATTATATATAATAAATTTATAATATTTAGCTAAATATAAAGTTATAAATCTAAATATAGGTTTTAGTATTAACTTAGTAATAAAGAAGTAAAAGAAGTATTATATATTAAATTAATAAACTTTAAATTATAAATATAAAATCTTAAAAACTCCTTTTATATTAAAAGCTATAAACTAATAAATAATTCCTATATAAGTTAATATTAAATAAATAATAAAGGGGAGAATACTTTATATTAAAAAATTATAAAAAAGTCTACTATATTTCCTAGGTAACCTTAATATAAGAATTAGGAATAAAAAAGCAGCTTTTATAATTAAGCTAGTAGTATTAATATTTACTTAAATTATTTAAAGAATTTATTAATTTATTATAGTAAAGAAGTAACTAGGAAATATATTTTAAATATTAAAGTATATAGCTAAAAAAGAAGGTTTTTTATTATTTTTATTTAATTTACTAATATAAAAAGTAAAATTATAAAAATATTTATAATATAGTATTTTATAATTATTATAAATTAATAAAAAAATAAAAATAATAATATAATACTTATATTCTAAGGATAGTAATATTAGCTAAAGTAAAAATAAAAGAAAGTAAAAATAATTCTTTAATATTAAAGTTATTTTTATTTAATATATAAAATATATAAATATACTTATATTTTAAGGTTTAATAAATAAGTTACTTAAGGGCAGTATAAATATATATATCTAAAGCTTTAGTAGTATTTTTAAAATACTATAAAAGTAAAGTTAAGGCTAGAAGATTAATTAAAAAAGAACTACTATAAGGAAATAAAAGTTAATTATTAAGTACTTACTACTTTATAGTTTTATACTTATTATTTAATTAATAAGGTATTATAATAGATTAAGTAAGTTAAAATAAAAATAAAATTAGTAAAAATAAGGAAGATTAAGAAGAATACCTAGCTGTAGAAATATTAAAAAAGTATTATAAAAAGGAAGGACGGTATTAACCTTAGTATTATAAAGTAATAAAAAAAGAAGAAAAAAAAAAACTATAGTTATAAATAAGATTTATTATATTAATTATAATTATAGGATTTTAATTTACTAAAGTAGTAAAGTAACTTAAAGGGAAAAGTAAAGCAAAAGTAAAGTAAAAGTAAATTATAGCTAGTATATAATTATATAAAAAGCTTAAAGTTATAAAAGAAAATAAGTTAATTAAATAATACTATTACC
>NW_020209677.1:0-1760 GCF_003025095.1 Trichoderma harzianum CBS 226.95 | reverse complement strand
AAAGAAAAGGTTTATAATATTAATTAATTTACTTATACCTTAGTATTATTTATAAATATTTATATATAAGTAAATAATTTACTATATAAACTTAAAACTAGTACTACTTAATAATATTAATAAAATAAATATTAAGTTAATTAAGGTAAAAAATAATATAAGGAAATTACTAAAAATAATAGTAGTAAGCCTAAAAAAATGAATTTAAATATTTTATAGTATAAAAAAGAATTTAAGTACTATAACTATAATAAAATTAACTATATAATAAAAAACTACTAAATACCTAAGAAAAAATATAAAAATAAGATTCTTAAATTAAAAAAGGAAGTTTATATTATAAATAAAAATAAATAATCTTTTAATTTATTATAATAAAAAGATAACTACTATTTTTAATATAAAAAAAAATTAAAGAGAATAAGTAAAATAAAATAAAAAATAACCCTACCTAAAACCACCCCTAATTTAGTTAAAAACCCTATAATTAATAATATAATTTAATAAAACTATAGGTTACTATTTTACTATTTTTTAAAAAATAATTTAATAATATTACTAACTTTATTAAAAATAAATTTAAAAAAATTAATAAATTTATTAAATTTTAACATTAGGTTAATATTTATAACTTTAAGTAAAATATTAAATTTTTTATTTACTAAAAACTTTAAAATAAACTTATATAATAGTAATTATATAATAATAAATAATATATTATTATAAGTTTAAATATAAATAAAATATTAAAACTTTAAAAAGATTATTAATAAATACCTTAAGATTATCCTTAAATTAACTTTATAAATAATAATTATTATAAAACTTATTAAATAAGCTATATTACTTATTAATATTTATATTACCTAAAGTAAAAAATAAAATATAATATATTTCTATAAAGAAATTTAGTAATTTTAATTATAGATTTATATTATAAAAAATACTATAATAAATAAAAAATTACTTATAAATTTTAAAAACTATATATTATAATTCTTAAACTATATTTAGCTGTATTAGAAGAATATAAAAACTATAAGTAGATTAAGAACTACTTAAGCTATTAATATATTATTTACTAAACTAGGCAGATCTTTTAATAATATAACTAAAATAAAAGAACTAAAGTATATACTTTTAAATAGTATTAATAATATAATAAGCTAGAGTACTTTAAATATTAAAGACTTAAATTAAAAAAATAATATAATATAACCTTAAAAAAAAATTAAAAAATAATAACTTATAAACTAGTTATATAAATTAAAATTTAATTTTAGAACCTATACTAAAGTACTTAATAAACTTTTTTAAAAATACTATAAACTTTAAAAAACCTTTAATAATTTATAAAATAATAAAATTATTTATAATATATATATTAAATAAATAAAACTATACTATAAAGTAGTAAAATAAATTAATTATAAACTTATATTATAAGTTATATACTTTATATAAAATTAAAAACTAATACTTAAAAAACTAAAATAGTTTTTAAATAAAAAGTATTATAAAATTAATAAAAATTTTATATTTTTTAAAAAAAAATATAAATATAATAATAAAAAATAAAAAGTTTTTAAAAAAAAAATTATTTTTATAATAATATAAAATAAAGAACTATTTAAAATTTTAGTAAACTTTAAGGTAAATAGGAATTATATATTAACTATAACTATAATATACCTATAGTTATTATAAATATAAAAAAAAAACTATATTAACTTTTTTATAAAAAAAGAAAATAATTTAAA
>NW_020209676.1:0-1782 GCF_003025095.1 Trichoderma harzianum CBS 226.95 | reverse complement strand
TTTAAATTTTTAAATAAAAAAATATTAAGTAAATTTATTATAATAATATTATTATTACTTTTAATTATAAATATACTAAGGTTAGTAATTAAGGTCTTAGGGGCTACTCTAGCTCTAGGTATAGTAGTTTATATTACTTAAAAATACTTAATATCCTTTTAAATAAAAATTATTAACGTATAATATCCTAACCTAATACTTAAATAATATAAGGTAAGTCCCTAAGGTAATAAGCTAAGGTTAATTAATTTATATTAGTAAAAAGGATAGGAAGTATTTTTAAGTAAATATAATTATAAAGTAAGTAAAATATAATAAAGATTTAGTTTATATTTAATCTTAATACTTTATTAACAACTGTTTATTTAAGTTATTTAAAGAGCGTAGAGAACTAAATCTTATATATTTAGTTATTCTAAATAACTTACTTTATAAGGTCTCTTTATACTTAATAAGTCTATTACCTTAGAGTTAAGGCTTATGTACTACTAAGTATATATTTTAATAAGCTAACAGAGGCTTATCCTAATTAGTTATTTCCTCTGTACTTTACCTAGTAGGTACGTACTTCGGGTTAGGTCGTAATAATTATTTAAGTCTAAGGTAATTTATTTTAGTTTTTTATTTTAAATATTATAATATTTACATTAAGTATATTTAGGCTTAGGTATATATTTAATAGTAAATTTATAGTATTTCTAAAGGTTTTTTTAGTTAATTTCTTATAGTTTATTATTATTACTATACTTTATAAAGTTAAATTTTTATTATTTTAGGTTATAGGTAATATATATAAGGGCTTAGTATTAGTATTAGTATTTTTTATAATAATCTTTATTATAAAGTATAAATTTTTTCTTTTATATTCTATAGCCCTATAGTCCTTATACTATTCCTAAAGTTTAATTATAGTATATTATTTATATAATAGTAGCTAGTAGTTAATAATATTAGCTTTATTATATTAGTTAGTAAGTAAAATATTATTAACGTAATATAAGATTAATTTTAGTATTTTAATTATTAAGTATTTATTTATATTAATTTTAATATATTATTAAAATTAATTTTTAAATAATTAAATTTAGTTATAGGCAGTACTTAAATTAATTTATTTAATCTATTTTTATTATTTAAGGAGTTTTTATTAATTCTTAAGTTTTTTTTATTATATAATTTTATTATAGTATTAGTTTTTTTAATAATATTTTAAATTTTATATTAATTTTTATATTAGTTTTAATCTACTATAGTTATTTTATAAAGGTAGTAAATACCTTTAGGTTTTACTAACTTATATTAGTTATATATATATTTCTTAAGGTTATTAATTTCTTCTTACGTTAATTTTTTAAAAGGATTTATTTTTATAAAGCTTACTAGTAAAGTAGTATTTAAAAAGTTATTATAATTTCTATTTATTTTAAAATTATATATATAGTAATTATTATTAAAAGGTTTATAAGATTTATAAAGTATATATAGCTTATTTATAAATAGTTTATAATCCTTATATTATATAAAAGGGTATATATTTAGAAAAATATTAATTTATTATTAATATTTTTTATTAGTTTTATAGAAACTAAAGTTATAGATTTTTCTACTATTATTATAAGTAATTTTATTTTTACTATTATCTTTTTTATTTAAGAATTTCTATTTTTAAAGTACTTTTTTTTTATCTTTATTTTATTTTTATTTATTAAGGCTTTATTAAATAAGTTATTTAATATAGCTAAGGTCTTCTTAGGTAACTTCTTTAAGTATATTTAAGGTTTA
>NW_020209675.1:0-1792 GCF_003025095.1 Trichoderma harzianum CBS 226.95 | reverse complement strand
AATTACTAACCTTAGTATATTTATAATTAAAAGTAATAATAATATTATTATAATAAATTTACTTAATATTTTTTTATTTAAAAATTTAAAACTTTCTATATTTATTTAAAATATATATTAACTTAATAAAGTCTTAGTTAATAAACTTAATAAAGAAAAACTAAAGATTATTAACTTTAGAATTTTTATTAAATGCTAACTACCCCCTATATTTAAAGAAGATATTAAAGAACTTCGTTTATACTTAATTTAGCTTAAAGTATACTTTAAAGATTTTAAAAATACTTTTAATATTACTAAAAAAAAGGTTTACTTTACTACCTTATGCCTTAAAGGTACTACTTTAAAATAGTTTAGACTTATTTTAGATAACTACTTAGAAAGCCTAGCTAAAGGAGTAGAAGAATAAACTTAATAAATCTTTAATAATTATAATAAATATATTTTTAAATTAAAAAAAGTATTTAAAAATATTAGTAAAAATAAAATAGTTAAAAATACCTTAGTTATAATATATTAAAAAGGGAAATACTTAGATTATACTATAAAATTCTAAGATATTATTATATATTTTAACTAGAATAAGTTAGTATTTATTAAATAATTTTATAATAGTCTTAAGTAAGAAGTTAAAGAAAAGGTATATAATATTAATTAATTAACTTATACCTTAATCTTATTTATAGACGTTTATATTTAAGCTAATAACTTATTATATAAACTTAAAACTAGTATTACTTAGTAATATTAATAAAATAAGTATTAAGCTAATTAAGGTAAAAAATAATATAAGGAAATTACTAAAGATAATAATAGTAAACCTAGAAAAATAAATTTAAATATCCTATAATATAAGAAAGAATTTAAGTATTATAACTATAGTAAAACTAGTTATATAGTAAAAAACTACTAAGTACCTAAGAAAGAACATAAGGATAAAATTCTTAAACTAAGAAAGGAAGTCTATATTATAGATAAGAATAAGTAATCCTTTAATTTATTATAATAAAAAGATAATAGTTACCCTTAGTATAAGGAAGAACTAGAGGGAATAGGTAAAATAAGGGAAGAAATAACCCTATTTAAAACTACCCCTAATTTAATTAGGAAACTTATAATTAATAACGTAATTTAATAAAACTATAGGTTACTATTTTTTAGAAAATAGTTTAGTAATATTACTAATTTTAGTAAAAGTAAATCTAAAGAAATTAGTAAACTTATTAAATTTTAATATTAGGTTAATATTTATAACCTTAAGTAAAATATTAAATCCCTTATTTACTAAAAACTTTAAAATAGACTTATATAATAGCAGCTATATAATAATAAATAGTAAATTATTATAAGCCTAGATATAAATAAAATATAGGAACTCTAAGGAAATTACTAATAAATACCTTAAAATTATCCTTAGGTTAACTTTATAAATAATAGTTATTATAAGATTTATTAGATAAGCTATATTACTTATTAATATTTATATTACCTAAAGTAGAAAATAGAATATAATATATTTCTATAAAAAAATTTAGTAATTCTAATTATAAATTTATATTATAAAAAATACTATAATAAATAAAAGGTTACTTATAAATTTCAGGAACTATATATTATAATTTTTAAACTATACCTAACTATATTAGAAGAATATAAAAACTATAGATAAATTAAAAACTACATAAGCTATTAATATACTATTTACTAAACTAGGAAGATCCTTTAATAGTATAACTAAAATAAAGGAACTAAAGTATATACTTTTGGATAGTATTAATAATATAATAAGCTA
>NW_020209674.1:0-1801 GCF_003025095.1 Trichoderma harzianum CBS 226.95 | reverse complement strand
TTAAAAGTAATAGTAATATTATTATAATAAATTTACTTAATATTTCTTTATTTAAAAACCTAAAACTTTTTATATTTATTTAAAATATATATTAATTTAATAAAGTTTTAGTTAATAAACTTAATAAAAAAAAGCTAAAGATTATTAATATTAGAATCTTTATTAAATATTAACTACCCCTTATATTTAAAGAAAATATTAAAAAACTTTATTTATACTTAATTTAACTTAAAGTATACTTTAAAGACTTTAAAAATACCTTTAATATTACTAAAAAGAAGGTTTACTTTACTACTTTATACCTTAAAGGTATTACTTTAAAATAGTTTAGGTTTATTTTAAATAACTATTTAAAAAGCCTAGCTAAAGAAGTAAAAGAATAAACTTAATAAATTTTTAATAATTATAATAAATATATCTTTAAATTAAAGAAAGTATTTAAAAATATTAATAAAAATAAAATAGTTAAAAATACCTTAGTTATAATATATTAAAAAGGGAAATACTTAAACTATATTATAAAATTCTAAAATATTACTATATATTTTAATTAAAATAAGTTAGTATTTATTAAATAATTTTATAATAATCTTAAGTAAAAAGTTAAAGAAAAGGTATATAATATTAATTAATTAACTTATACTTTAATTTTATTTATAAACGTCTATATTTAAGCTAATAACTTACTATATAAACTTAAGACTAGTACTACTTAATAATATTAATAAAATAGGTACTAAGCTAATTAAGGTAAGAAATAATATAAGGAAATTACTAAAGATAATAGTAGTAAACTTAAAAGAATAGACCTAGATATTCTATAGTATAAAAAGGAATTTAAGTACTATAACTATAGTAAGCTAAGCTATATAGTATAAAACTATTAAATATTTAAAAAAAAATGTAAAAATAAGATCCTAGAACTAAAAAAAAAAATCTATATAATAAATAAAAAATAAATAATCCCTTAATCTATTATAATAAGAAAATAGTAACTATCCTTAGTATAAGAAAGACTTTAAAATAAAGGAACCTATAACCCCGCCTATACTTAACCTAGTTAAGAACCTTATAACTAAAGCTATAGCTTTATAAAACTATAAATTATTAACCTTTAGAAAATAGCTTAGTAATATTACTAATTTTATTAAAAGTAAGTCTAAAGAAATTAATAAGCTTATTTAGTTTTAGTAGTAAGTTAATATTTATAACCTAGAATAAAATATTAAACCCCTTATTTATTAAAAACTTTAAAATAAACTTATATAATAGTAATTATATAATAATAAATAGTAAATTATTATAAGCTTAAATATAAATAAAATATAAAAACTTTAAAAAGATTATTAATAAATACTTTAAAATTATTTTTAAATTAACCTTATAAATAATAATTATTATAAGATTTATTAAATAAGCTATATTACTTATTAATATTTATACTACCTAAAGTAGAAAATAGAATATAATATATTTTTATAAAGAAATTTAGTAATTTTAATTATAAATTTATATTATAAAAAACACTATAATAAATAAAAGATTACTTATAAATTTTAGGAACTATATATTATAATTCTTAAACTATATTTAACTATATTAGAAAAATATAAAAATTATAGATAAATTAAAAACTATATAAGCTATTAATATATTATTTACTAAACTAAGAAGATTTTTTAATAATATAACTAAAATAAAGGAATTAAAGTATATACTTTTGGATAGTATTAATAATATAATAAGCTAAAATACCTTAAATATTAAGGACTTAAACTAAAAGAATAATATAATATAACCT